>NW_015387927.1:8137-53888 GCF_001527695.2 Protobothrops mucrosquamatus | reverse complement strand
TGTGTGTGTGTGTGTGTGTGTGTGTGTGTGGCTGAAGCTTTAGGATATACAAATTGAATGTTCAGTTGCAGTCATTAAGATTTGATTAAAAAGCTATAGTCCATTACTTTGTGGTAAACGTGATGCAGTACATGTATAATGTTTATATATCTTTTGGATAGCTTATTTGAGTATGAATGAAAGTTCATGAATGAAATGGTTCTTAATTACTACCTTGTGGGTCAGAATCATTTCTCCCCAGGTTTCAATTTCATTTGTCTCCTCAATTTTTTTTAAAAAAAGCATTAAAGATCTTGATCCTATTTTATTCAAGGTCTCTGTCAGAACAGAGAGTCAGTCGTGAGGTTGAGTCTAAATAATATATTAGTCCTGTTCCTTCGTTTTAACTTCTTATTAAAATGAAGTTGTTAGCAAGGAGTATAACATAAAAAGATGCTACAATGATCAAACAGTGGCTTCAATAAAAGGCCATCACTGTTCTAATCCCAGTCATGCTTTTTTAAAAAGACACTCTATTCCACACAATAGCATTAAAAAAATAATCTATAAGTAATAAACCAAGGCCTCTTTTCCACTGTATTCTGTAAGTGTCCTGCTTGTCTTCTTGGAAATTGTCTTCCATTATTCTAAAATACAGTGTCATGTTGGAATTCAGCAGTAACATCAATGCTTGTGAGCCAGTTTGATGAAGTGGTTAAAGCACCAGGCTAGAAACCAGAAGACCATGAGTTCTAATCCTACTTTAGGCATGAAACCAACTGGTTAACCTTGGGCCAGTTACTTCCTCTCAGCCCTAAGAAGCAGGTAATGGCAAACCACTTCTGAAAAAAATATTGCCAAGAAAACTGCAGGAACTATTCCAGGAAGTCACCAGGAGTAAGGACTGATTCAGAAGCACATACATACATACATACATACATACATACATACATACATACATACATACATACATACATACACACACACACACACACACACACACAGAGCTTGTATTCAGTAAAGACTGACTCAAAAGTACATATATTGTATACATACATAAACCAGAGCTTGCAATCAGATTAGCACAATATGTCCATTATATACTGTAGTTGCCTGTCTCAAGTCTTAATCATAAGCATGATCTAAGGGAAAGGAGATAAAAAGTATTTCAGAGTAGGTACAGTCTCAGCTTCATGAGGGACTTTGTTTCACTTCCATCTATGCTGATTTCTGCTAAATAAAAAGGTAGAACCCCCCCCCCAAAAGGTAATTCCTCTCATCCCTCATCTTTGAAGTAGGCTGACCAATTCTGTGCCTTTTTTCTAGGAAATAAGGCTTAACATGGCCATAATAACAACCATACAATAATGGTCTAGAATACAACCATTGCATAGTTTGCATGTGTATAGTTTGTTGTAGGAATCCAATATCTATCGTTTCTATATCCTGGTTTATGGCTTAATATTTTATGCCTAACCTAGCCAACTGTAGTTATTTAAAAACCACGATTAAACAAGAATGGTTCATGTAAATAAGTACTGCAGCCCCTTAATCCAGTAGTTATTTTTTTCATCTCATAGCTTTTAATAGCTTTTGTAGCTGCATCCATAAACTGTTATCTAGGGCTTTTTTTCCCCTCTGTTACAAATACCAGCAAATGTTTCATACCCTAAGTAATAAATCTGCAGGATCCTTGATGCTCTGGGAGACATTACAGTAATGGCTATAGAAATTACTTAAAATAGCCAGCCTCAGCATTTTGAAAAAGCGAAGTTGAGGCAAGTTATCTTATAGCACTTCTAAAACACTAAGATGCCAAAACTCCTCTCTCTCTCTGACGCACTGTCTTCCAGCGACAACTAACCTTTGCACTGATTCAAAACAGATAATGGCAAAGAATTCCATGATAAACGTAGGATAGCTTTGCATCTGGTTATTTTAGAAATGCTTTTTAGGAATCTACAGATTGGAGTCCCAGATCCCAAAAAACCAGTAGCCATAGTTTACAAAGTCAGGCAACACAGTAAGCCGGACCAAAGAAGCCACATCATCACTTAGTGCAAAATGTGATTCCAGTCGTGGATGATTAGCTTTGTTGAGGTTGGAGAAGGAATTGTCTTCTCCACGTCTAGCCTGTTTTGTTTTTAAGTCTTCCCCTATGGTATTGGACAAAAAAATCAAGAACCATTCAAAACTTCTATCTAAAACCATTCCCTGTTGATATAAATGGATGGCGGGTGGTGGGGGTGTAGACAAACCTCTATAGTTCAGAAATCATATTGGAAAATGTAAAAAGAAAAAACTTCTCTGGGCTCCTGAATTAGGGAGTGATGCAGGGAAAGTACTGGTATAAATATTACAAACTATTCTAGAATGGTACTTGTAGCTTCACAGCTTGCAACCGATAGACCTGTCCATTTTTGTTCTGTAGTTTTAATTGGAAGCATTCCCCCCCCCTCGTATTTTATAGTAAAAATCTACTGCAGCAGTCTGGAAGTGATCATTGAAGCCTTTTTAAATGCTGTCAACTATCAGTAAAAGATTCCTTGCTCAAACAACAATTTTCCAACTTTCCAGTGCACAAATGTTTTATCCTTAAAAAAACATCCCACAGAAACACAACCCTGCTCTTCAGCCAGCCGTTGGATACATTCGGGCAAAGCAGAAAGCTACATGCTTGGCCTTTGTACCAACTGGGCGAAGAATTTTATTTAGATTTTATTGTTTTCTGGAAAGGCCAATCTGGGTTTCTTTTTTCATTGACTATCTGCTTCTGGCTGAGCCTCTAGGTTATACTTATCCTTAAAACATGGGCGCCAGGGCTTCTAGGAAACGAGGTACCTTACTATCACAAAGATTAAGAGGACTGGAAGATGAAACGCATTAGCAAAATAATAGAATTTGGGGAAATGAAATTAGCTTTGTTTGGAAGGTAATGAAAATATTTGCTAGGCAGGTTTTGTCTGACTAACAAAATGACTATTGCAACACTGCAACACCAGCTGTGCAAAGCCATGACACAGCTACAGAGAGGGCAGAGCTGGTGTTGCAACAACAATATCCTGGTTTTTATCTTGTTACCTACCCACCCATCCCTTGCTCCCTGGTGGATGACTCTGTGTCCAGGTTCACACATCAGTTCACATTAAATTACACTAACTTCCAGTGCTGATTCCAATGAGTCTGTTTTAACTGTTATTAAGCATGGATTCAATCCAATGTGTCCATCATTTTAAATAAGGAAAAAGAAAAATTGTCTTGCTGGTTCTGGGGTGGAAACAGGTCAAATCAGAATACAGACAATTCTTATCATGCACCATTGCATTTATTAGCAATGTGCACTACAAGAAATCGATAACCTTAGCTTATTAAGTGAACAGTGAAGTGCTTTGTTAGCTATTGTACACTGTTTCATATATGCTTATTCTCACATCTTATTCAGCATCTGTCCTAGAACTTATTCCTATATCTGAACTTTACAGTCTAAATTATATTCCATTGCAACCATTCTGACTTTACTACTTTATATTTTATATAATATATATAAATATATATTGTGAGCTTGCCAATATGCTGATAGGTGCGGGACGACTAGGAGCATTACGGCCAATCGAAGCAAATGGACCGGTGACTCGCTCAAGGAGCAGGGCGCAGAAACAGCTGGCTGTATAAGTAAACTCCCAGATCCTTTACTTTCACTCTGATGATGTCGGCAGTTTGGCCGATGAAAGCTAAGTGGTTTTATATTAAACAGTTTTGTTTATACTTTTATCCTGGTGCTCAATTTCTTTTGTTTTTCTAACATGCACACACTCAGGATTCGCAATTAAAGACAAACACACACACACACAAATATATATTTCCAGCTAGCTGTAACCAACTACCAGCTGGTCTTAATCACTTCAGTGTTATCTTTACTTCTGAATTCTCCTTTCCTTATCTGGCAGCAACTTTATTTAATTGTTTACCACACCTGCTGCAGCCACCTTCTTATCCTACCAATTTATTCCGTCCTTTGCCTAATGCATTTTTGAGCCTAGCTTTACATAATACACACAGACATTAATTCATGTAGAGATCGCAGATTCGTTTTCCTGGCTCTGTGCCATCTCCTCCTCTCTCCCCTTGTTTTTATCTCCTGCGGCCGATCATCCTCAGGGGGTTTTGGTAGAAGCTTTGAAGACAACCTACTGGTGCTGCTCTCTGCTGCTCTGGGCCCTAGCAATGAGCTCAGCTCTAAGAGCTGCAAGCTGCTTGGCTCTCTTGGTGGGATGGAAGGACGAAAAGACTACCCTTTTCCTCTTCCCGATTCTTCTCTTGACTTCATTCCCTCTTGAGGTATATCCTGTCCCTGCTGAGCATCCTTCTCCTCCATGGCTCCCCTTTGAGCTTTTCTCTGCTGGTTCCCAATCCAACATCTGGGATGCCCACCAAGGGATGTAGGCGATGCAGAATTATGACTGTCTGAGGAAAAAAAAAAGCACTGTGGCAGTTGTTTTATTTAAAAAATGACATGATTCCAATCTCTCTTCAGGCTCAAGCTTAAATTATTCAAATAGAACTGTTCCCTAATAGAAGGTCTCAAACAAAATCTTACAATTTCCACAGTGCTGCATAGAAATGTTGTTCCATGTGGAATATCTCGAAGGGGAACTGCTTATTGCCAAGGCTTTGCACATTACATTGCACGTGAACATCTTAAATGTAATCTTGGTGTCTCACAATCAAACTGGAAACATGATTGTTATTCTGGCATTCATAAATAGCTAGGACAGGGGTAGGCAACCTTGGCTCTTTTATGACTTGTGGACTTCAACTCCCAGAATTCCTGAGCCAACCATGCTGGCTCAAGAATTCTGGGAGTTGAAGTCCACGAGTCATAAAAGAACCAAGGTTGCCTACCCCTGGGCTAGGATAATATCTTCCAACTATATCATCTGTTTTGCATATACTGTAGGCCAGGGCTTTTCAACGTTTTCACCCATTGTACCACTTTTAGGATATGGCAACATCCGAGTACCACCAGTCGCCTAGCAAGGTGTCAAAAACATGATGACCCCAAAAAAAGGAAAAAAGTGATAAAGTACAGGTAGTCCTCGACTTACAACAGTTCACTTAGTGACTGTTTGAAGTTACAGTGGCACTGAAAAAAGTGCCCCCCAAGCCACAGCCGAGCAAGACACCTGCCTGCCCACCTGGCGGCGCTCTTCCTCCTGTCTGAGGTTTTCATTGTTGTGAGCATTTCTGTTGAGGATTGGCAGCGGGGGTGGGGTGGGGTGGGGGGTGCTTGGTTTTTATTCCCCCCCGTCTGCTGGGTGGTTGCAGCAGGTTTTGGTCACTTCACATGACCCTGGGATACTGTGACCATCATAAATATGAATCAGTTGCCAAGCATCTGAATGTAAATCACAAGACCCTGGAGAGGCTGCAACATTCCAGCTGATCGGTGCTTCTTCAGGGCTCAGCAGAAGCGCCAGGATCAGTGCTGCTTTCCAGCTGATTGGTGTTTCTTCAGGGCTCAGCAGAAGCACCAGGATCAGCTCCAAGCTCCAGCTGGAGCCTGGCGCTGATCCTGGCGTTACCACTGAGCCCTGACAGCCCCGAAGAAGCACCGATCAGCTGGAAAGCGACACTGATCCTGGCGCTTCCTCTGAGCCCTGACAGCCCTGCAGTTCCAGCCATCTCTCGCTCAGGCTTGTGCGATGCTGCCACCGGTTCAGCTCATTCCCCTCCCCCGCTACCACTTTTCTAGGATGGTCGCATACCACCTGCCAGGTGCCAATGTACCACAGGTGGTACCCGTACCACTGGTTGAAAAGCCCTGCCGTAGGCATCTCAGGCCATTTTGGTCAGTGGGCATTTGGGAATTTCAAGAACGGGCTTTGCTCATTTTCACTGGAAAGGGCTACTCATTCAAAAAATGGCTGCCCAAATGGCTATGCTTGGTAACAAAACATCTTTAACAGAAAGCAAACTAGTGAAGATGCTCACTGGAACTTTCTCTAATCTCCCGAGTTTATACAACATGTTAAGCCATGCGCTGTGTAAATCAAAAATCATCCAAATCAAACAAATTATGTTTATGATATAGCACAGCATATTAATGAAGTCGGTTGATGGTTTCCTTCTTTCCTAAGGACAGTGTGTTATGCTTCATTGTGTGTGATTGGTAGGAAAAGCAAGAGAATTTTCACTATTTGAATATCGTTAGTTCATGTAGTAAATAGATGTGTGCACTTCATACTTTCCAATGTTTCATAGGTGAAAACAGCTAAATTTTAAGATCAGTATATTAATTTGACTTGGAAACCGGATTTAATATTTCAGATGCTCGTATTTTTTTAAACTATATACCTACTACATAGAAATAGAAGACTGGACAATGGAAATGGATACTCCATGCCTTTGTTGAATAACAAGAGATTTATTTTTTTAATTTAAGAAAGATAAATTTAAGCTCTAATTACTCAGTGGATTTAAGACCTGATGTTACTTGGGACTTATGAATGGTTGCTTATAGGTGTGGACTGTGTATGGATAAATATAATGAAATATGTTCAACCTTTAGCGAAACTGTAGTGTAAACCTTTATACGTAGCGATGAGACGTCAAATATATATTTATAAATGTTTCAATGTTTTATTTGTCTTGTCTAATTAAGGACAAAAAAGATAGCTAATTTTATAAAAAGCTACATATATTATTATCCCATGGTGTTATTACTTTACTGTGTTGCATATCAACCCTCTGAGTGGAGTAAATAAAAAAGGTGGTCTTTTTTTTTTTTCATTTAAAAGGTAGAAAAAAAATCATATAAGTGATCAACTGTACCCTGTGGTGGGTGAACTAACGGCCTGCAAGCATCAGTACCACTTCAGATGTCTTAAGGTCTTAGGAATCCTTAAAGGGAGGCAGGCACCTTGAAAATGACAACACTAGCATCCATCTTTCACCATGGTGGTTTTAAGGGTGTCCTTAAAAAGCCAATGCAATGACAGTGATTTATCAGGCAGGAGCCTCTAAAGACTTTTTCTGGGAAACACATTGCTAGGAGCACATGCAAAAAAGGCAAAGCCTCTGTCTGCAGCACGAATCCCAGGTCAATCTTCTGCTAGTACGGTGTGTGTTATGCACGGAGCTGGGCAATACCTAGACCTCGGCTTAGAGCAACGGGAACAAAACCCTCACTCATCTAATCTTTCTAGTTCGTCCAAATCTTGCCACAGAGAGTTAAGAGGTGGCTGGAGAACCAGGACAGTGGCACCCGGTCTCTCGTTTAACCCCCCAAGGTTGTCCTCGACGGAGGCGGGCACCAGGATAGCCCTGATCTGCCTTACGATGCCTTACGGATCGCTGTGCAGATACCGCAACTGAACCGTCAGGTGCAGCTCCGAGCAAAGCTGGAAAAAAAAGGGGCGTGTACTTTGCTGCGGGACTCGGGCGGCCACGTGCAGAGCACGGAGGAGGGCGGCAGAATCGGCGCGGCGTTGCTACACCGTCCTCACGCCCACTTCGTTTCTCTCTCTCTCTCTCCCCCTCCCGGTTTGGGGAAAAAAAAAAAAACACCACTCGGGAAGAAATGGGGGGGGGAAGGGCCGGAGGAGAGGCGGCGGCGGCAGCGGCGGCTGGTGAAGAGCTCTGACGCGGAGTTGGTGGGGGCGGGAACTGCTGTTGCTACTCGGCCTCCTCCCTCTCCGTGAGGGAGCTTCGCGGCTTCCCAGCTCCCTGGCAATCCGACGTGCAAGCCCCCCCCCACGTCGCCGCCCCCGCGCCTCGGATTTAGAGGACCCGCTTCAGCTAACCCCCCCCACCGCCCCTCCCCTGAGGAGAGGTCCCTGGTTGCCCGGCGCCCTCTTGACCAGGACCGCCCCGGACGGCGCTTCGCGGGGGTCGCAGGCGGTCGTCTTTGCCCTCCCATTTTGCCTCCGTCGGAAGCGGAGCTCTCTTTCGAGGCGCTGCGGTGCCGCTTCAGGAACCGGCGAGGGCGAAGGAGGCTCGGCCACATGTCAGCGGCGGCAGCAGCAGCAGCCCTGCCTCTTTGCCCGTCTGTCACTCGGCTGCAGCCATAACACCTGTGCAGGAGCGCCGCCGCCGCCGCCTCCTCCTCCGCCTCCTCCAGGAGGCCCTCGCCGCTCGAGAGGAAACCCCAGCCGCGAGCCTTCCCGGGTTGGGGGGCGGGAAGGCTCCGCCGCCTCCGCGCTCCTCGTGGCCAGTCGCCGCGGCGGCGGCGGCGACGATGGGAAGCAGCCCTGCTCGCGCGCCTTTGTGAGTCTCGCCCCTGCGCTCCGCTCTGACAGATGCGCGGGGAAGCGGGTGGCTCGCCCCCCTTTTCTCTGCTTCGCGTTGCCCGCGGCTCTGGCGGCGGCAGGAGCCCCCTTTCTTCGCCCGGCTGCCGGCTCCGAAAGGATTTACTGGATGAAGAGCTTTCTTTTGGGGTGGTTGCCGTGGGGCTCTGGCAAGCGGAGAGACTTCAGCTGACAAGGTACCTGTTCTCCAGACGGCCGCGTAGGGGAAAGGAAGCGCGCCCCAGATGTTCTCCTGAAGGGTATCCGCGTCGTGGTCTAGCATGGGGGAGGGGAGCTACGGCCGGAGGGGGGTCGCCATCCCGCTGCCGCCCTACCCCGCTTTCCCTCGCCTTTCCTCCAGCTTCCCACGCCCCGTAAACCCCGGAGCCCCGGTCTCTTGGTAGGAAACCGGGATCCCAGCTGTCAGCTAGCTGCAGGCGACGGAGACTAAAAGGACAGATTCTCCACCCTGCAATGTGAGTATTTTCTCGGAGGCTGCGTCCTTGCTTGGGGAAGGGGCTGCTGCTGCTGATGATGATGATGATCTTTCGGTCGCGCTGCTTGTAGGGGTGTGTTAGCCGGGCAGGTGCCGCGCGCTCTGTCTTTCGGGGTGGGGGGGAAGGCAGGTTCCAGGCTGGGAGAAGTTGATCCTTTTTTTCCCCGTTTTTTTTGGGGGGGGTTGGCTTCTTCCTCTCCGCTTTTCCTCCCGGGGCTCTCCTCCTTTTGGCGCGGAAGCGCGGAGGGTGGGCTTGGTTGCGGTGGGCGAGCGGAGGGAGGCGAGAAGGCGCCTCGGGGTGCTGCTGCTGCTGCTGCTGGTGGCAACCAGATGAAATGCAGCGGTTGCTAAGGGGAGAAAGCTCCGCTGCAATGAAGGGAAGAGAAGAGGGAGGACAGGGATCCTCCTCCTCCGTCGATTTGGCGGCCCTCTTTCTCAAAGCGGTGCGGGGTCTGGAGGGGCGGGGGCGGCGGTCGGTTGGGCGAGCGGGGATCAAGGTGGCAACAGCTTTGGTGGGGGAACGGCAGATGCTCCTGGGAGGGGTGCTAAGGGGGACTTAGCGCACGCAAGACGAGTTCCTGATTATGGATACCCTTTTGGACGACATCCCCCCCCCCCTTTTTTTTTTAAATCATGCTGTTTGCCCAGTGACACCAAGAAAGAGGGTGTGAACAAGTGGATAGAGGTGGCTGATTGAGTATGCCATCTTTATGGTTAGGGGAAATTGGATCCCGTGGTGCTGCAGAGAGAGAGAGAGAGAGAGAGAGAGAGAGAGAGAGAGAGAGAGCCGCCACTACCTGCTTTTTTTCTGCTTTCATAGATGGCCTCCTGGGCCCAATCCGACCACCTGCACTCACTTGCAGTCTCCCTCTAGGTGACCCAGGTAGAGTGGTGGAAATCAGATGCTGTTCAAGGAAGAGGTAGTGACAGCTTCCCTTCATTTGTTCTGGATAGACCTGCTCCGTTCTTAAAGAGGGAAGGCGAACAGATAAAAAGATGTGGTATCTTCCTTTCTTATCTGTCATAATTTTTTCTGTGAATACCATTGCGAGTAAGGAGATGAGGGTGCTGCTAGCAGGATCACTTATGCTTTTGCACAATTATTTACTCTCTTTTTTTAAAAATAGCGTGGTCAGAAGAATTTGGCAGGAAACCTCTCCTCTGACTTCTCTCGCTTGGGGAATCTTACTTAGCCTGGATTCCCCCGAAAGGGTAGAAGCAACCCCTTTTCCTTGATTGCCCTCTAACCCTGCTATAGGCGATGCAGTAGGTAGAATTCTGTTATGCCCAGAACCAAGTTCTCTGCAACCCAGAGGGAGAGGACAGGTGTATGGAGGAAAGATGATTGGGTTGCTCTCTGCTTGAGCAACTACCTGCAGATCTATGCTCTCTCTTTGGCCTCCATGTGGCACTGTTCAAAGAATATACATACATACATGCACTGGGAACCTCTCCCTATAGAACAATGCGATGAACTACCAGCTTCTCCTGTCAGTGAGTCTAAAGGTGAAGGATGCTGCAAACAGTAGCTTGACAACATCTGGAGTGCCACAAGTTCCCATTCTTTATCCTGGAAATGCTTTGGTAGCCATGTGTTACCTTTGTGCCAATCCTTGCTTATGGCAATATAGTGGATATAATTTTGCTCACTGGAGGCTGGACAGAAAGATACTATCAAGGAATATTGCTAATATTCTCTAATTTGGAATCAACACATCTGTACTTTCTGGGTGCAATATCTACAGGTAGAAGGCACATATAATTGAGGGAGGGGATTTGTGTTGCCTCTGCACAAGGATTTAGTTTATTTAGATAGTACCTCTTTCCTCTGGGCTCTGCAGTAGTAGAGATTAGACATGGCTGAAAGAGAACGCAAGTGGATGAGATCTTCTTTGTGGATGGCTGGAGGCCCAGTTCTTCTTGAGAAACATAAGCAAGTGAGTGGATATCCCAGCTTCTTTTTGCCATACTCACTTTGTGGCAACATTGTTACTTTTACTTGCCTTCAGTATGATGCACAAAAAAAGAGAAGTTGTTTTTTCCCATTGTGATTCTTCATTTCAAATGGGAATTCAAATCTCCAAGTAGCTACATTTCAGTCGCATCTAGGTAGTGGCCTCTTCATATATGAAAACCTTGACAATTGCCCTATGATATCCATATTGTTGCTTGCATTGGCAGCATATTAACGGTCTACTAAATTTATGAATAACAGGATAAAAGTATGGCTTCCAGGCATTATAGGAAAACTTAAAGAAATATATTGAGCCAAGAATTACAATATTTAACCTAATATTTCATAGAGCTTTTTTTTTAACACTATCTCTGTTTCTTGTACACACTTTGGATTTTTTGACTTGAACATGTCACTGAAAGACTGAGTAGGCAAACAAAATGGAAATGTTAGTAGCTAGAATAGCACCTGTTTCAATGCAGTTCACACTCTCTCCATTGGTAATTGCTTTCTATTAATGTGCAAACATCACAGATGTGTTCTTGTTTAACATACAAAGTCTTATGTGGTTTGTTATTCTGGTTCATGGTTCTGGTTCTACAAAACACTTTTAATATTAACATTATTTAAAAATTTCATAAGCTCTTAAGCATGGCGAAGGCATTTGAAATATCAAGCTGCTTTAAACTGCTGGGGTCTCTTCTTTATGTCTCCCCTCCCCAATAGGTTGTGACTCAGGATGCCTTTTTTGGTATCTGTATTTGAAAGACATGCAACTTTGTTGCTACTCCTTAGCTATCCTTACTCATTAAACACCCACAATGTGCCTATCATACCTCAAATTCCACTGTATTTATTCGCAACAGTATGACTGCACTTAAACTAATAAAGTCAGGTTTTGCCTAAGAATTACAGTGTACAAAAGAACGTTTGTTTTAATGGAATCAATTAAAACAGTTGACTGATCTGCATCCGTATCAATGATGCAATTCTTAACTCCAGGTTTGCTTGGAAATATTAGAACAACCCAACAGTTTGAAAATAGCTGAATTTCAACATCCCACAGTGTGTGTTGTAATACTATTCCTGTACAAAGATCAGGCCAGCCATAGGCATTTTTACACTTCTTTCCGCTTTGTTCTTACTATTTTTATGTCTTCTATCTTTGATTTTTGCAAGAATCAGTTAGATTTCCATTCCTAGTGGCCATGCTGTCTTCTGATTATGCTTTTTTGTTAAATTTATATCATGCCTTTCTATCATGGAATAAAAGAAATACAAAGCAATTCCTCCAAATTTCCCCTCCCATAACAACCTTGTGATGTGTTCAGTTACCACACTAGCTCCTATGGTTCTATTTCACATTGCATGAAAATAAATATGCTATATATTTGAATGGACATTTTGAGATCTTCTTATTCTTGAAATACTCATTTGATAATGTATGTCAGTTCTATATTATAATGTGTAGCATCCATTAATTATATAGATCACAAATCTAATGGACATATTCAGAAAGACAGGCATTTTCATAGAGACGTTGACAGAAGGTAACTAAACCTTTGGGTTATAACAGCTTTCCGTTTTCTAAGAGAAGCTCCAGGCAAGATGCATTATTAGAAATACATATTATAATTCAGATTGGTTATTGGCCTTGCAGTGTTCCAAGAAAAGAGAGAGAGAGAGAGAGAGAGAGAGAGAGAGAGAGAGAGAGAGAGAGAGAGAGAGAGAGAGAGAGAGAGAGAGAACTAAAAATTAGGAGTTTGATAGATGTTGATGAATAAATTATGTTCGAGACCCAAGTTAAATATTTCTGAAGCTTTCAGACTATTTTTTCCACCTCCAATATCTGGGAGTTTTGAAAGGGATTATTAACTGGTTTCCCCATATTGTTCCCTACTAGCTTAAAGAAATGTTTTAGTGCTTGTTTAAAGAAGGTAGCTGAAATTAATGACTTGCTGTAGAAAGAGGTAATCCGATGCTTTTTTATATTTTATACTTCAAGTCCCTTCTGTCCTAAATATTATGTTTGATGACAAAGAAATAGGGACATTCCCGCAATTATGCAAGGGTCTGCTTTTGGAATCCTTGCATAGACCTATTTCTTTGTATGCATGTTGCATTATGTGTAGATGCATGCAAGAGAATGGTGGGCTGTGTTATGTGCATGCACAAGTATTATGGCTTTCATTTTTGTATATTGAAAATAATGAGTGTAATTATTTATTTATTACATTTATATGCTGCCCCTCTCCCCAATAAGGCAACTGTTCCTTTTTTGCTCCTTTTTTGTAAATCAGATCTTAATGTAGTTTCGAGGCAGTCTGCCCAGGGCCATCCAAAATTTGGATTGTTTGCCCATAATTTAGCATCCTAGGTAAGACAGCAGAAAATAGAGATATAAGATAATTATTCTATTGCATACCTGTTGGAATCATTTATCCCTGGCTTGAATATTTAATTCCCCAGGACCGCCCAATGATTTTGATTACAAGGACCATACTTATTGGACATCATGTTGTAACCTAACACATATAGTTTGTTTCTAGTTGTTCAGCATTATTAATCAGTCTCCTTGTGGCAAGAATGAACTAGATCTCTCTATGGATGTGTGTTACTTTATGGCCCACTTAAAAATATAGCCCCGTTAAAGCATAGCTTCCTGACACAAGGGAGATACATATATTCTTATCTTAGGAATTTATAATATCACCATGGTAACATTTTTCATGCTTTATACTTGGCCTCTGACATTTTCACCTAAGAAAAGCTCAACAGAGAATTCTATTCTTGCTTTTCTGAGGATGAGGTGTTGGAAGGATTGCAAAGCAAAGAAAGGAAGTTTGAATAACAACAATTATATTTAACACATTTTTGTTAGTGTTACGTATGCAAAGAAAAAAATCAGTAACTTGTGCTGACAAGTTATGTGGGTGTCGGCTCTATGCATCAATTTATTCCAGTATTCAACAAAAGATGCTGACTTAACCATGGCAACCCCTTCCCTCCCTTTTTCATCAAATGTTGGAGTGCATATGTTCTAGAAAAATGTGGCACATTTTAAAAAGAAATAGCAATGCTATGACACATAATTGAGCAAGTTTAATTATGTAAAGCTTTATTTTGAATAGAGTTATATCTGTTTTGAAGAAAAATTACCTGCTTTTTCCCTTTAATTTCTAATGTACATTTTAGATTAAATTGACTTCCTCTATTTTTAACAAGTCAAATGGAATCAAACTAAGGAGAGTTGTAGTGTAATGCATTCCACTTCTTTCTGAAGTGGAATGCTTAGTTTAGGGTGTATTAGTAGACTTGTATACCTTTGATAGTAGTTATCTTGCAATTTTCAAACAAATGACTACACTTCATGAAGGTTTCTGTATGATAATTAACTTAGTTTAGTATATTGACTAATTTAATTAGCATGTGTATATCTTGTATTTCATGCAAAGCTTCAAAGTTGACAATAGTTATGCTTATTAACTTGTTTTTTATAGCATTTCAGCAGCAAATTGCAGTTTTAGCAGTATACAGTTTATACATTGGTTCTGCTTGAATTTGTTTGAAAGATTAATTAGAAAATATTGTAGATTGGTGATTTTTTTTTGAGCGATGACTTTTATAAGGTTGGTGACAAATGACAAATGTCCATGTGACATACCTTTCACATAACAAGTTGTCCTGTCTAATCGCTAGCATAAGACTTTGGATCTCCCAGAAAATTCACACAAATTATAGAAAACCTCCCTGAATGACATGGCTAAGTCATAGGGGGAGGCATGTGTAATTAAAGTAGACATTCATTCAAGTTAACGTCTATCTCTCATAGCATTTTTGGCAAGAGTTCAGAAGTGGATGGCTATTTCCTTCCTCCTGGATTTTTTTTTTTAATTCCAGTTTAATCTGTAGTGCTGATATTTTCTGATAGAGTCCCTCTCATAGTCTGACTCTGCTTAGCTTCCAAAATCAGCTAGATGTTGTCATTTTCTTGCGCGGCATAACATTGACCATGTAATTTCTATAGCAGAGAAAATTATTCACTGATTATCCTGCACTCAGATCTTCAGGACCACAGCCTACTTTGTATGGTATGCCCCCCTAATCATTTAGAAGACTTTTTGGAACATATTATGAAAAAGAAAGGTTAGAACTTTTGCTCACACACAGCTCTGGAATAAACTTTATTAAGCTTGGATAGCAATTGGATTCTGTCTTTCCTAACTTTTCTTTCCCCTCCACAATAGTGGAACTACATAGTAGCATATTGATATAAGGATGTAATAATATTAGAATGTTAGTAGTATGATAGATGACAAAAGATTTTAGAGAATACAATCTTAAGACATGGACTGAAATGAAAAAGGGCATGTTAAGATGGGAAAAATTAAAATTGTCACTGGGAGTATTGCTATAAAAAAAGTGAATGTTTTGTCAAGAATAATATTTTTGTTTCAGACAATACAATGGCAGAAATTTATATTTAAATTTATATGGCAGGGAAAAAATAATGAGTTAAATATAAAGTGTTACAAAATGCAAAGGAAAGAAGATGATTAAGTTTGCTAGATTTGAAATTGTATTTTTATTGTTCTTGATATGGATGAATGTTGCTGAGAAACAAGAGTCTTTTTTTACAGTTAGAAGAACACAATCTGAGGTTTGGATGGCATGGATATTTATGATAACATTAAAGTTAAAATTAATGTGGATTTTAAAAATCATTTCATTAGATATTCATTAGAGAATATGTAATAGATATAAACCCAGGTGGAGCCTGAAAATACCTTTATGGATATCAGTTCAGAAAGAATATCATGGAAGAGAAATAGCAGACAAAGATAAATGGTTGATGTATCATGACTTATTGGAAAACTATCAAGGGAATTAAGATCAAAATAAAGAGAACAATTAATAGCCAAAGAATATAGTTGTTAATGGTTTTCCCATTTACAGTTATCTGAAATATTCAAAATGGATAAAACGACTTATCACTACATAATTGTATTTCCAATTCTGAAATATGTAATTACCAAAATGTATAATGTTTTGTTGAAATGTGAAACAAGGGAAGAACAGGTTATAGAATGTATGATCAACTGTACTAAGAATTCATGATAAAGTCTGCTAAGAATTTTGGTTGTATTTACATTGTATTATAATTTCAAAAAGAGAGCCAGTTTGGTTATTGATAAAAATGATTGTTTTGCCTTGGGTACAATGCCATCTTGGTGATCTTGGGCCAATCACTTTCTGTCAGCCCTAGGAAGGAGGCAGTGGCAAACCACTTCTGAAAAACATTGTGAAGAAAACTGCCTTGAAGATCATCAGAAGCCACTTTTCAATATCTTTTTTTTTCTTTCTTTTCTAATTTTCAACTTTTTTTCCTTTTCTTACACTTTTCGCTTTTCGCTTTGATTTCTTTCTTTTATCCTCCTTACTTTATATTAGTTTTTATTTTCTTGTTTAAAAGTTTCCGTAAAATTATATAGAAAAAAGGTTACAGGGAATATAATCTTGGGGAAAAGTGGAATAATTTTCTTGCTGCATTTCATGACCAATATAAATGTGCATTAAGCACTTCAGTTTTTACATCTTGTTAATATGGTTGCTAAGGAATAGTCAGCAGCTTACAATACAAGTCTATAAATGTTGTATAGGGCTTAATTTTAAATGTATGTAGCCTTAAGGAACTAAATAATACAAATGCATCATTGGTCAGCAAGGACATGCTAGTTTCCTGAAGAGATAAAAAAAATCTAATAGCATATTTTGGTGTCTAAGAGTTACCAACTTAACAATACAGATTAAGTTTCCAGGAGTTTCATTTTGTGTTGCAGTGATTTGGAAAAGATACAAAATGATAGGAATTCCCTTCAAGCAAAGGGACAGAGTACAACAGTTTATTGCCTTATCAAAAGCTGAGTACAAATTAGAAAAGGCTCCATTTCTCCCTCAATAACCCCAAATAATGGGTGTTGCATAAGCCAGTGTAGCATTTCTGAATCCCTGATAAAAAGCATTACGATTTGGAGTATTAATGCAACAGAGATGATGTCACACAAGAAAATCTCCTTTGGAGGATGGAAGAAGCAATATGTAAGGTTATTTTAAATTTTTCATTCAGTATCTAACCTCAAACAGGGTTATTACAAACAGAATGCTTAAGCCACTTTGGAACTATTGAATCATCTGCAGTTAGTAATAAGTAAAATCAGAATTTCTGTATTTATTTATCATTTCAATTTCTATGGCCTCCTGCTGCTGTATAGTACTCTGTAATATCCAGTAATATCAGTTCTCTTCCCATCTTTTGGCCTCTAAAGCATTAACTAACACTCTGTCTTATTGAACACATTTAGTCTTCTAGGAATTTTTGACTTACTTTTATTATGTTTTTTTTAATTCTGTAAACTTTAGTTTCTTCATATTTCTGTTGGGGAATGCAGTTTCGGTTATATAAATCTCAATACTCGGGACCTAACACTGCATCATTTTTAACCATTGTCTATCCACTGCAGGATGAAGGCCTCTTCCACATGTTTCCAACCAATACGGTCCTAAGCTTTCTTTTGCCAATTGGGTCCATAATACTTGCTGAAAATAGCATATACCAAAATAAATAATTTTTCTTTTTGTTACTATAATATGTTTTCCAGATTCAACCTCTGGAATTTAATTTGACAATAACAACTAGATTGATTTGCTTTAATTTGCTTTATATATACTAATTAACTGATAACAAGATCAAAAAATTAAATTAAAATGTTGAATAGGCAGTCTTTCAAACTCTGTGGCATAGATAGATAGATAGATAGATAGATAGATAGATAGATAGATAGATAGATAGATAGATAGATAGATAGATATAGATATACATATTGTTGAAACTGGCTATATGACACAATCTTGCTTTTCCCCCGACAAATTTGAAAAACATGGCCTGAAACCTTACATATTCCTTATACAGTAAAATTATATATAATAGATAATTATCTATCAATCTGTGTAAGCTCTGCTGTTTTTTAAGTTGACAGCATGTGGTTCCATTATCAAATCACAACAGTTTTGAAACCACAATTCATTCTGTGTCTATTTTGGGAACTTTTACAGAATGTGCTTCTTGGCTTTTTAATTAAAATATTTACAAATAATTAAAGACATATTTTAACTTCTCACTAAATCAATGGTGATAACCTTGTACAAATTTAAAAGGTTGAATGATTGCTAGAAAAAGAAAGCTTCTGCTCACTATCGGTCTAGGGGAATGTTAATTGCATAGGGAAGAGGGGAAGTCTCAGGTTTATGAATCACAGGTCACTGACACAATTGGCAAAACACTGTCCTATGGAAAGACTCTCAAAATGTCATTGTGCTAATTAAACAATTGCTTAAATGGATTACATATCTTCATTGGTTTCAATAGAAGACAAAGATTGATATACACATACACAAGCATACACACCCACACATGTAAATATACACATAAACGTATAACACATACGTACACACACACACACACACACACAGAGAGAGAGAGAGAGAGAGAGTGTTTATGCAATCACTACATTTGGAAAATGATACTGCGGAGCTGAAAAAATGCTTAAAGGGGTAAATAAAATGTTTAGTATAGTAAAACTACTTCTCAGTGACGAAATACTACAGTATGTGATGCTATTTAACCTGGAATAAAAGAGAGTTAAAGGAGAAATGATAAGATGAATATAAAGTCATTAATGATATGAATACCATAGATAAATAGAAGTTTTACTTAATAATGATAGGACTAGGACCATTCATTATAAATAAATGCAATGAAATTTAGGATTGAGAAGATTTTTTTCCTGTACAACACACAGTTAAATTGTAGAATGTGTTGCTGTATAGAAGTAATGCTAGCTTATGATCTGGGCAATTGTATAGGTAAAGTGGACAAATTAATGCACAGGAGACTATGAATGACTAATAGATACCACTGTTTGCTATCTCTAGACTCCCGTTTAGCATTCCTTAGTATCAGGTTCTAGGACTGAAAGTGGGTTGTTACTTTCCTGGCCATGTTTATGAGTGCATTTAGATGGCCACTATAGGGCTATATTAGATCAAGTGGGCTGTTGGCCTGTCTAGCAGGTTCATCATAAGTTCTTGGAAGGACATTAGTTTGTGTACAGAAAAGTATTTACTTTCTCCTTCTCCCGCAGCTATGGTAAAGGACAGACTTAATTGATAAATAAATCTTGATAAAAAGATTGTACACTGCCATCACTCCTGATCATTGACTGTGCTAGCTGGAATTGTTAGTAGTAGAGAACAGAACAGATTTTTTTTCTTCATTATAACCAAGTTCCACTAAAAATAAATATTAAAAAGTAAAATAATATAAAACAAAAATAGCTGCATGGTTGCTATGTATAGGTCACCGTGAATATTACAGATGTAAAACAGAATTTGGCCACATTCAAGGAAACGAAATCACACTGGTCAGTTAACAGCAACTGCACATAGAACAGAATTGAGTTGCCTGAAATATTAGTTAAAATGGAGTTATAAAGTATAGCTGTGCATCTTTTCTAAAATTGACACTGCAGCAAAACAAGAACCACATTTTCACTTGCCATAAAGGAAAATACATAAAAAGGTTTTCTGAATTTTCCATTAGTCAGTAAACTTTATAACGGTAACGTTGGTTTCAAAAAAGAAAAAAAACACGGCTTAATGTTTCATTAGCTCATTTACCAAAGTCTTTGTTGAAGTGGAATATCCCCAAATTCCCTCTCAAGAATAGTTTTTGGAAGCCCATCAAATTTTGCTAGGTCTCTTCTGAATTTGGGAACCTTTATTTGTCTTTTTCAATCTTATCAGATTGAAAAAAAAGGGAAATGTCTATGCACAAACAGGTATTTACAGTAGAGCAGTGGTTCTCAACCTGTGGGTCGGGACCCCATTTGGGGTCGATCGACCATTTCATGGGGGTTGCCAAGCAAGGCTGTCCACCATTTTTTTTGTCCACCATTTTTTTTCCCTTTTCCGACGGGTACCTTACCTCCCTTGGGCTGGGCCAGCTGGTGGTCGGCCTGCTGCCGCTTGCCAGCTACGCCTTGGCCGGCGCAGGGGGCGGAACCACGCATGCGCGATGCTCCTGGGCAGGGAAAGTCCTCGACTTATGACCGGTTTAGTCCTCGACTTATGACCGGTTGGGGTCACGGCATTAAAAAGGTTGAGAACCACTGCAGTAGAGCCACCGTATCTAATTGGATTTCAAGTTTAAGCGCTCATGTTTCATCATGAGAATTATATCAAATGAGAAACCACAGCACTATAAATGTTCATGCAATGTCTTACTTCAGGAAGAAACAAAATCATTAGTTAAAAAGGGAGGAGGGCAAGCCCATGGAAAACAATATAGCCAATATACTGTAAAAGATTGCATGTCCAAATATAAGACCCAATTTTAGTCACACCAGTTTTGCAGCACAAAAGAATAGTAGGAATGCATGGTGGAATTTGAAATATGGACTTTGAGAATTTGGATTATACCCATTCCAGAAGCATGTTTTTAAAATTTTTCTAGTGCTGCAAGTGCTTTCTCCTGGATGGTAGAAAGTTTGCTTGGTTGTTTTCGATTGCTCTCTGTTTTGAAGTTGAACTTCATATTGGGAATACATCAAAACTTGCTATGGGTTAATGCCTTTCAGAAGTTGGAAATGATTATTTGATTTAAATAACTTGCTGGTGTAAGAAAAGAGAACCAGCTATCCTGAATCACATTTCTAGGGAGAGCTGACAGGTCTAATTCATCTTCTATATTCATAACATATTGTTTAAGCTTGATACCACCTAATGGAGTCCATCATCAAAAGTTTTTTTATATATAAAACCAAACCACTGCAATTTCTGGTTAGCAGTCTTCCACAAGATGATTCAAAGTTATTAACCAAGATCAAAGAGACTAGACCCTGAGGAAAAAAGTAGCTTTATGCAGTAAAAATACACAGCGCTGCACTAGTCTCAAAACAGATCACAAGAGCCTCACAGCAGAAGATTGTGTCACTTGGAAGACTATCCTAAGAAATTTAGATTATGCTTTTCCTAAGAAAACAAACAAAGGCGATACTGTACAAATTCAAGTGAGCTCTAAATAAGAACTGCACAAATTTTGGCAGAAAATATTTTAATGCAACTGATAGGAATAATGCACATAGTAAAAGTATTGTAAAGCAGTTACCAATTTTTGAGTATTTGTGTTATTAGTTGGTCTAATAACATCAGGAGGAAGATGCACAATTTCTCTCACTTCTGCTGTACAAGTTTGCTAGCAAAGAATAAGAGCCATATCCATGTTTAAAAAGCCTGCTTTTTAAAAAAAAATATAAACATATTTTCTGAGGACTGTAGAACACTGGATGTTACAAATTCTTTAGCTTTAGCAAATGATGCCTTAGCTCATGTAGCTTAATGGCTTTCTAAGTATGGTTTGTGGAATACTTTTCATGAATACTGTAGCAATGTCAGGTTAAATTTTCCTAAACCATGCACACCAATGAAACGTGTATCCTGTTTATGCAAAATCTCACTGATTCTTTGGCAGCTAGGTCAGTGTATCAAGTGAAGATTATTGGACTACGGATTTTTGGGCTGCTTGTTACAATGCTAAAACTGGGGACATTGAAAATATTAGTAGACAGACACTGGTGTGACTAATGTTCCATTGTACATTTCTCCCTTCTGTTATTTAACCCTAATTTTACCTTCTTGCACAACGTTCTGCTAATTTCTTTTGAAGAAGGGAATAGAGAATTTGTAGGATAACCAATCATAAACTTTTAGATTAAGGGAATGAAAAATCAGTAATTTCTACTTGCTGAAGACTGTCAAGGGAACAAAATTGCTTTTTTCTTGTGGTCTGTGGGGAAACTGAATTGTAAAAAATGCTAAATTTCATTTCACTAAGTTGCACTTAAATTAACTCTGCATATATTTTAGATGTATTTTTGAACCTTCCATGCATTAAGTACCGTACATGATTAATGTCTTCTACATAAAAATCTTAGAAAGAAAGATTCTAGAAACAAGCCTATGGATCAAGTTTAGCTGTTGGTGGAAGCATATAATTATTTGGTTTGGCATAATTTTTAAGAGGGGAATGTTTTCAGATGTGACATAATTGTCACATTCACCTCCTAGGGAATAGAACTCACTTAATTTTGAGTATGGTGAAGATATGGAAAAAATATTGTTTTCCTATTTATTTATAAAAAAACAGACCTAGAGAGAACAAATAGACAAGGAGAAAGCATTAATGCGTATTTTGAGTCTCAGCTTAATTCTTTGTTCTACATATAATAAAGGTTAAAAGAAAACACATTATTATAGTAGTGGAATGGTAGCAATACTTAAAAGTAGAAAATGAGACTTGCATCCTAAATGAGATGTTCATTATAGTGATTATACAGTATATTTAATTTAAAGTACTTATAGCATGCTTTGAAAACTGAAGTGTTCAGTGAATCTCTCAAGTTATTACTGAGAAAGTGCAAGATATTTAAATATTAATAATGGTGCATACATCTATATCATAAGAGAATTGGCAAAGCTTCCAATTACAACATTCAGTATCATATAATAGCACAAAATTGTGCTCTGATGATTTTAAGTTTGAGTCCATTGATTACTCAGTACATATTTACTTTCAAGATTGATTTAATCATTCTAATGATTAAATTTGCACATTTTTATTATGTTTAGGATTATTATGCTATTATGAAGTTTAATGCTTTTTTTAAATACAGAAGTTAACAAGCAATAGCTAGAGAAGAGAATGCAATTATTTTTTATTTGTTAGCTTGACTGACTTGAGAAAAAATAATGAAATAAGCTTTTGGTGTTACAAACTGTCCTTCAGATATAATGATTATATACTAAAATATATGCATGGAGTGCTGAGGAATAGACAAATATAAAGAACAACATTTAAATGTTGACAAGCTCCAAGCTGAGTATTAACTTTTAAGCCTTTGGTATGATTTCAAATTTACTTTTTAATAAGAACCTGGACAAAACTTGCCGCTTTTTAATTCAACTTATTGGAAAACATTTTATTACTGAGAATATAGATTCCATAAGACTTTTATTAAAAGCTCTGAATGGACAGTTGATACATGTGGACAATGCACCCTTTATTAGCATGGGCAGCTTCCCTTGGGCAGCTTCCAGAAGTTTCCAGAAAGGAGACAGGTGACAACATATACTATAAGAAAAACACGTATATGTCAGGCTTATATTCTGATAGTACACATGGTATCTTGTAAATTGTGCTTTCCATATTCATTATCTATTGTTTTAAAAGTACCTTTCAAGGCTAATAATCTCTTTTACCTGCTGTTAATTACTTTTTCTTCATTTGAAAAAAACAAATTTAAATGTTTTATAGTCTTGGTTATAAGTTTTTTTCTTTATTCCTGAAAAATATGTGAAATACTAAAAAAAAGCAGTGTATAATAAAGCATAGGTAAGTTACTGAACAATGTACATTTAATCTAGTTGTTTTTAAGATCAGATGTATTTATCTGTTCAGTAAAAGGACTGACTTTCATTGGTGACACTGTTGTGTGCAGAATGTCCCAAGTTTAATCTTTTAAGAAAGACCAATTAGATTGCTGCTGCTGCTGCTGCTAGGAAGCTTCCCTTAATTGTACTTTAGAACAGGGATCCATGATTTTTACAAATCATGCAAAGTCAAATTTATGAAAAATATCAGGTGCGAAAAGTTTTCAGCATATCTTTAAGACTTTCACTATGTTTCTGTCATGAAATATAATACTAAGACACACTAAAAAGCACTTCTAAAGGGAAAACAATACACATATTGCTATACATGAACATTACATTGCAGGCTGCTCCCTGTCCCCTGAAAAATTCTTAATAATACCAAGAATATTATAAGATTTAATTATTAACAACATTGATTTACATTAAACATGCCTGACGCTAGCTTGATGCCAGTGTGTAGTACTGCATTTTTAAGTCAGCAATTTAATCATGCTGCTTAACATGAGCACTTTGGGATTGTGAGGTGCACAAAGTTCAGTTGGAGGCCAAATTAATGTATCCTACAGTGATCCTAAGTGCATACCACTTTAATATTCTCACTTTCCTTCCTATGGACTTTTTTTTAAAGACATCTCTTGAATTCTTCAATCTTATAAACTCTTGACAATTTATGAAGATGACTGGGTTTTTGTTTTTTTTTGACAAATGTTTTTATTCATGCCAGCAATTTAGTCTAATGTTCTGAGAGTTGTGGGTGTTAGAGAACAGAACAAATTTCCATATTGACTAATTTGATCTCACATTTTAGAATTAAATGAAAGTATTGGGGGTTTTTTCTCCTCCTTTTGACTGTCCTTATATGGCAGATTCTTTGACCCTCCCCATCTCAAGACATGATTATGAAGTGTGGATCAATTTCCATTTTGAATTCATTATATATGGAAATTCTGGTGTCCCAAATAGCTTGCAATATTGAATATTTGGTCACAGAATCTATGCTTTTTAAGTAATTAAATTCTGATCTGGAGGTAGAAGTGTAGCAAAAACTAGGCTTTTCTGTTTATTTGCTTGAAAACCTTGTTAGGTTAGTTTTCAGTCACTCTTTTACCTGAGGTTATATAACCATTCCAACGTGTGGACACTTTTGACATTTGAATTGTGTGGCCACTTAACTGAACAAGGACTGCAGTATAGTTTTCTGGTTTTATTTCTTCCCAAAGTGACCCTCTGTCTACAAGGATTAAAAGATTTATTAACTAATGTCATAGAGTGTGCTGAACAGTCTGGTATATAGAGGGCTCAGGATGCAAAGATACTTTATCACGTTCTCTGATTGCTTGCATGTTGCAGCTAATAGAGAGATGTTTTGATACAGCAGACTGTACTTTTTAAAAAAACAACATACCAGTTTGCTTTTTTAAAAAAAACACTTTTCACAAAGAGATATAATTGGTCAAGAACATTGAAAGTAACAATTTAGGTTCAGGATAAACTATTTTTCAATTGAAATTTTTATAGAGTGTATCGTGGGAATAATCACAAAAATGTTGCTTTCCAAGTATATCTGAGTTAAAAAAAGAATATTCACAGACTGACTGAATTTATATCAATTACAAAAACCAGATAGGGTCTTCCGATTATTAGCCTAAAACTTTAAGGCTACCATGGGAAGGAGGGCCTATCCTCATGTGGCCAGTCATTTGTCAGATAGAAAGGTGATGCCATTCCCTACATTTCCTGCTCAGCAGGTTCCATTTTCTTTCACATTTTGTTTTGTCTTTTTTTTCTGAATAAGTTCTTGCATTTCCAAACTATTCAGTGGCTTGCTTGCTTGCTTGCTTGTTTATTTGTTTGTTTGTTTGTTTATTTATTTATTTATTTTGCAATGTATGGATGCGAAAGTTGGACCATAAGAAAGGCTGAGCGCAAAAGAATTGAGGCCTTTGAACTATGGTGCTGGAGAAGACTCCTGAGAGTCCCTTGGACTGCAAGGCGTTCAAACCAGTCAGTCCTAGAAGAGATCAACCCCGACTGCTCTTTAGAAGGCCAGATCCTGAAGTTGAAACTCAAAATACTTTGGCCACCTAATGAGAAGGAAGGACTCACTGGAGAAGGGCCTAATGCTGGGAAAGATTGAGGGCAATAGAAGAAGGGGACGACAGAGAATGAGGTAGCTGGATGGAGTCACTGAAGCAGTAGGCGTGAACTTAAATGGACTCCAGAAGATGGTAGAGGACAGGAAGACCTGGAGGAACGTCCATGGGGTCGCGATGGGTCGGACACGACTTCGCAATTAGCAACAACAACAACAACATTTATTTATTTATTTATTTATTTGTTTGTTTGTTTGTTTGCCCTCCCATTTCAAACACAGGCTAACAATTAAAAACAGGATAAAAAAAGTAACCAGAATTATAAATAAATTAACAGCGCAAAACACTAACAAAATTCCCCTAGTCGAAACAGTGGGAATTGGGATTACCCATTGTATCAGGGCCTTAGATCCATTGGCAAAAGTAGATCTTCAAGGGTTGAAAACATTTACCTTTTTTTTTTCTGACAAGGCTTATGGCATTTATGTAGTATTTCTAAGAATAATGACAATGCTGGTATCTGCAAATATGCTGCAAAATCTCTGTTCCACTTAATTTTTTTTTAAAATAGAAATAATATCTAAAAAGTGAAGAAAGGAGCTTGCCTATCTGTCAGCTTTTCAGAGTAAGACAGCTCAGGAAACAGGCACTGCAAGGAGAACTGGAACTTTATTTTATTGTTGTAGGGTAGAATAACAGAATCTTGAATGACTGCCAATCTCCAGTGTTTACAACTCACATATGAGTTCTGATGCTCTCTCCTTTCCCATGGCTGAGATGTCATTTCCTGCTCTTTTATCTGCTAGCAATTCTCATTTAAATTTGTCAACTTTATCTCTGCTTCCCTCTATATCACTTTTTCTCTCCAAACCAGACTCTCTTCTTCAACCTTAATAGAAACAGGCAATTAAAAATGAAAAGCCATCTGGTTAATTTGCAGGATAATTTGGAAGGGTCAATAAATGTTGAGACCAGCTTTGTAGGTGGGTGGATAAAAGGTAAAAACTTAGTGAAAGGCACATCAAACCCCCACCTCAATCTTGACACTATCTTGCACATGTGTTTCTGTAGTACCTTTCTATGTAGCTTTTGCCAAAACTAAATGTTCATTGAAGAAGAGTTGAGCCATCTGTCTCTCTTGCAGAAAATCCAAGATATAAGGGACAATGGATGCCAGAGTTCTAGAGGGCAGGATGTGGGGTTGGTACCATAGATGACCTGAAAGAAAGACATGCCTGGGGAGAAACATATTGTGTTGTTATATCAAAGCTTTACAAAAGTAGGACAATCCAATTGTCCTACTGATAAGAGACATAGCTTCTCAAGTACTGTTCTAATTGATTCATTCTCTCCAAATATCCATTAGAAACCAGGTGATGTAATGATAGCAACTGAACCTAAATGTCTGATAGCTGGAAGAGGACCTTTTAAAGATTGGATCTAAATTTGAGAACCATGATCCGAGAAGACTTGATCGACTAAACCACTGTACCTAAAATGTGGTCTAGAAAAAGTTGTGCAGGCTCCTGAACTAATGAAAGGCATTTGTGAGAAATATCTTGCCAAAAGCTTTTTTTGTTAATATAAAATGCAAATAGAAATAAAGACAATGGAAGAAAGAGGAAGAAAAGGGGACAGAGGAGATAGAGTGAAGGGAAGAAGGAAAAATAAATAAGAAACAAAAAGCAGTGACTTCTGACTTTTTTGGTGCAATAAGATACATAATAAGGCTACAGTATCAACTTTTTAATTATACAATACTAGTCATTTCTATACAAGTAACCCATTTGATTGTCAAAACCCAAAGTAAAAAATTTACTTTTTTTCTCTTTCATGCTTGAAAGTCCAAAAGTGATTTTCAAGTAGCCACAAAACTCTTTACATTCTTGTCCCTACTTAGTGCAGTCAACTTTGCCATCTTCACCAGTTCCATCATTTTTTTTTCAATCTATTCCTCCATTCTGGGAATTAACACTTATTTCCATTTCTGGGCACATAGAATTCTTGTATCTGTCAACATGTCTAGCAACAAAGTTCTATTTTTCCCCCCATTTCTTTCTCTAATAGTCCTAGAATAAAAGTTTCCAGTTTCCATTTTAAGTCCAGTTTTAACATTTTCTGGATTTTATTTACAAATCTAGTGTCACAAAAATTCATTGTTTGTTACTGCACAACTACTATATGCACAAAAATGGAAAGACTCTGAAATATCTATAGTGGAGGAATGCTAGGTGAAAAAAACAGAGTTAGCAGAAATGGCAAAATTGACTTGTGTGACTAGGGAAAGATCAACAACTACAGTAATTGTTGTTGAAAATAAGCTTTTTCTTTATAATCTTTTTTATTCTTTTTCTATTTTCTTTCTTACCGTTCTTTCTTTCTTTGTTCCTTTTCTAATATCTGTATTGTTTTTATCTTGGTAAAAATTTCTTCAATAAAAATTATATTTAAAAAAGTAAAAAAAAAAATCCATTGAAAGAGAATCCCAAAGTTCTAGCAGGGAAGTGAAGAACTGGAATATCTTTGCCTAGTAAAAGATATGTCAGGAAGAAACAGTGGTATTTGTTTTCATCCTCAATAGCAAATTTTTCTGAGAACCTGATACCAAGTTTTAAAAATGTCCCTATGTCCAGATTGATTATCATAGCAAAATTACAATATCTCTTCCCTTATAAAAGAAGATGAACATATAAATGACTGTTGTGGAGCAATTGTCATCATAGACAAAGGAGGATTCGTTCATGGAGTTCACTGAAAGTTAAGCATCTGAATATGAAACCTGAAGCTGAATATGAAAGTCGTAATCCAATCTAACAGTACTACTACCTCATCCTGTCCTCAACCTTTCTGAAGGGTCCTTGCAATGAGGAGGGTGGGGAGGAGTGTCGTTGGCTTCAGGATTGTGGAAATGAAGCATGAGTATAGAAGATCATATTCAGAATTACAAGTTCGTTTATTTGTAGCTTGTTATGTAAGATGGAATATAAGTAATATTGAAACTGAAATGGGAGAAACAGGTCCAATTGATTTGATGAGGGATTGTGATTTCTGCAGCTATTCCAAATTCTTGTGATCTGTGCACAGGATGGGTTCTCCCTCCAAGAAATGCTTCCATTAATGGAATGAGCTTTTTATCTCAAACAACTCATTATTGAAAATGTCATAGTTCCTTTATCTGGGAAAAGCAATCTGGAATAAAATATACATGGCGTAACATCTCTTTTACTATCCGCCTTTGATGCTTTGAGGAGAGTGACTCTTAATGTTTCATCTGATGGATTTTTTTTTGCTCAACAAAAGGATGAAAAGGATCAGAAAAAAAGGATTTTAAAGTTTTGAAATGCTTCTTCTTCTTGAGCACTTCATCTGAAATTATGTCCTTACTTTAGTAGTTGAGAAAAGTGATCTTATGTGTTCTGCAAAATTAGAACTGAACTTTCTATAAAAAAAAATCGCAAAGCTCAGAAAATGTTGGTTATCTTTTTACATTATATATGCCTGCCACAATAGTGCAGATTGTAATTTTGCAGAATTTATCTGCATGGCTTTGGTAGAGATCTAGTAACACAAATAGTTCAATTGAAAAAAAACCAGATGCATTTTTTCATCTTATCAAAAAGCTTAAGAGAGGCTTTCTAAGAATTCTTGGACATGGGTCTTGTGCAAAAATGGTTCTTCTGGAAAAAAAACCCATGTGATCCAACTGCTATATATATGTCCAAAACATCAGAAAATATTTCGTTCATTAATCTGGAGACTATCATGTTATAACTAATCCAAAAGTTATCGCTGTATATTCAAATTTTCATACCTGGTGTCAAAGGCATTAAAATATTCAATGTGATCAAATTCCAAATACTTTTCAAATCCAATTTCATGAAAATGTGCGCCTTTTGGTTCAATGAGTCCAAATAAATAAGTGTGGCTAGTGATCCATAATGGTTACACTGATCAAGAAGAATCCATAATCATGCCGTTCTTAAAGAATTATCTCCTTTGGGAAAAAAATGTAGGTACAGATATTGGAAGTTTATAAGGGCAACACCCCCCCTTTTGTTCAGATTATCAACCAGAAACTCATTTGATGTGGTTAATTTTTGAATAGACATGGATTATTGCCTTATTGCTGGAATCTTGGGTCCCAGTTTCAAGTTGAATGTATTATGACCAATGAGGGGACCATGTTCATCCATAGCAAACTCTGCATATATTTCTTGCAAAGGGATTCAAAGTGCTGAGAGAGAGAGAGAGAGAGAGAGAGAGAGAGAGAGAGAGAGAGAGTTCATTGCAAAATAGGACCAGCTTGAAGCATTTTCCTGTCAATCATTTCCACATGCATAGCTTTCTCTAATAATTGTACGGGCAATTTAAACCAGCAGCGTCCAACCTTTTGGGCACCAGGGATTGGTTCCTTGGAGAGAGGGTTAATAAAAAAAACAGGGATAATAAGAAAAACTTTGGAAGTTTTTCTTCATTGGGAGGGGAGCCTGTGAAGTTTCCTGAGGATGATGCTTTGGAGCAATTTAGGCACTTGCTTGCTACATGGCCTGAAGTTTCTGGGATGTTAGTATTAGTGCAAGTCTCAACTAGATAGCTCTTCCTAGTTTTCTGGTGTAATTTGTATCATTAACTCATATTTTAGTTCAAGTCCTTCATGAAACTCATCAGTTAGAGCAACATCATTCCACCCTAATCACTGGCTCCATCGTAATCCAAAATGCTGTTATGTATCCCCAAATCTGCCTTGTTTCAGTTTATGAATCTCTCAGTTTGTTATTACTGTCCTAGCTGACTCGTAAAATATAACTCTAAATCTTTGTATGAAGTTCTGATTATTATCCAACAATGGGTCATTACCCTGAATGAAAGGAACAGCCCGTTTGGCTTCTCTTCCTTTAGCAGACTCAGAACAAAAGTCACCCTGGAGCGATTTGAAGGAAATTTTGCTGGCCAACCCACCATGCAGAATTCACACTGAGTCATGAAAGTCAGAAATTAATCCTGGGTTTCTCCAAAACTCTCTGGCAAACTTCCATGAGAGCAGAAAAAAATAATAATAATTGGCTAGGCTACAGGCTGCTGAGATGCTCCTGACTGAAACAAGTCTTGTCCCAAATCTGTATTTGTACCTTTGATGTTGTATGGGTTTTTATTCAATTGCTCTTGCTGCTGTAACAATGCTTCAGTAAGTTGTTCTGCAGACAGTGCAGTGCCCTGAGGATCTACAATCAGAGGCAAGTGCTTCTGATTAGAAAGTAAGGAGGCTTCCAAGATTGATGTTAGCCCTTCAAGATAGATGAGGTCAGGAAACAAACACGGCAGGGTATACTGGAACTCTCTTGTTACAGAATAACAATGGTGATGCTGTCTGTTCAGTAGTGTCTGAGTCTCAACTATGGAACAGTTTTGTGCACAGTGTCCCATCTGATACAGCTTCTTTCAGTTGTTTCATGTTCTGGCTGGTGTCAGCTTTGATGATTTCTAACCACTATATTTTGGTGTGGTTTGTTTCTTTTTACTGCTAACCGTTCTGCTCATAAGTGTTTGATTGCATGGCATGGCCAAAATAAGTAAGGTGGAATTTTGTGGTTTTTGCCTTCCAAAGATATGTCAGGTTTTATATACTGCAGTACTTGCTTGTTTGTCACCTTTGCTTCTTAGGATGCCTTCTCCAACATCACAGTTCAAATGAGTCCATTGTCTAGTTTTCTCATGGTCCAGCTGTAGGTGATAGTGGGGACTAATCTCCATTGCCAAGCTGATGTCCTTGCTTTCCCATAATCAATTCATGCTCATAATTGCTGTGAGACCCAGTGCAATTCAACACTTTTTCTGGACTGCATTCACTGCTTTGATTAATCTGTGATCCTAGGAAAGTGAATTCTTGTACACATTTGATCTCTTCACTATCAATTGTTATTTCACTCAACAGCGAGACACTGGTGAAGCGGGCACAGCAGCGCCTGCATTTTCTGCATTGCACACCTTCCTTCCCCTGTCCTTACCACTTTCTACAGAGGGACGATCGAGAGCATCTTGTCATACAGCATTACAGTCTGGCTTGGAAGCAACAGTGCTTCAGACAGGAAGGAGATGCAGAGAGTGGTGAGGATGGCTGAAAAGTTATTGGCAGTTTCCTGCCTTCCATCCAGGACATAGCAAATAAGTGTTGCTTGAGCAGGGTCCGCAAGGTTGTCTGGGACATTACACACCCTCTTCATGACCTGTTTTCCTTGTTACCTTCTGGGAGGAGGCTCCGTGGTATCCGAAACAGAACATCCAGATTCAGTTATAGTTTTGTTCCATACAGTGTTAACCTTGTGAACTCTAAAGCTTTCTTTTTCCGTTATGTATTCAAGATGGACAGTGATGAATATTTATATGTTATTTATATGTAAGGGTATAGGTTTATACATATGTTATATATAGCATGTTTAAATGTGTGTTATGTATGTGTACACTTTGAGAGCAAGCAACTAAATTTCATTGTGCCCACAGTAAAAAATGACAATAAAGTTTATCTAATCTAATTAATTATTTGTTAAATGTTATAATTGTCAACTGTTAGGATATAATAACAGAATGTTAAAAGCCTGCTAGAGCTCTTTTATGCTATACAGAATTAAGGCAAAGTTATTTTGAGTTTATTTGTCATGCCTCCCTTCTTTCCTAGAGGTGAAATATCGTTTAATGTCCTTTTGATTTGCTAATGGTTCTTGCGTACCTTTTCCAACTTTATCTCTGTTTATCTCTTTTGTATCTATGGGAATATTAATCTCTATAGTCCCTATCCCCTTCCTTAGCTAGGGGTTACAAAACAACTTCAGATATTCTTGAATTAAATTGATTTTCAGAAAAAAGCAGAAAGAATGAAACTGCTTTTTTTCTTGCATCTCTCAGACATGTTTAATACTATTATCTGTGATATCCTTTTGGAAAAGCTATGTAAGTTGGGTTGTTCTTGGACTCTTAATTGTTATAGAAAATATGAAAGGAGCCTTGATGACTCATTTTTTTGCTAATGATGGCTAATGAAGAGAAAAAGTTATATAAAGCGAATATAATGCAGTTTTTAAAAAGAAAATGTAAATATGGTTTAAAATTGTAATTGGCCAAATCAAAAGACCTGGGAAAATCTTAACTCTTTCTCTAAAGGTGAAGAGAATGGTAATGAAACTTAAATCCCAGGGGTACGTTCCACAGAGTGTAAGCTTGGTTAAAAAGGCTCTTTACAACCACAGTGGGACAAAATTAGCTTTTCCAGCTATTATTAACCATCCATTTCTCTATTATTAAAAAAAAATCAGGAAAATAAGTAAACTAGTAATTGGAACCAATTTGTATAACTGTATGTTATGTTTGTATGTACAGTATGTATGTTTGCCATCCTAATTGCTACCAATTGGCTTCTTTGCCTAGGTTCAGGTTTTCCCACTCCTACTTAAGCATATTAACCACTAGACCAGGGGTAGGCAACCTCGGCTCTTTTATGACTCATGGACTTCAACTCCCAGAATTCCTGACTCAGCAAAGCTGACTCAGGAATTCTGGGAGTTGAAGTCCATGAGTCATAAAAGAGCCGAGGTTGCCTACCCCTGCACTAGACCAATCTGCCCTGCATATTTCTTATAGGATGTTATTTGTCCTAAATAAAGTACTAAATAGGTATTTTAGTACTTATATTTAGGTGAACTAAGCATTTGACATCTGGAGCAGGTTGAACTAACTTATGGATGTTTTACCTTGACTAGCTTTTCATTTTCAATTTTGCATGCAACAGTTATGCAACCTGCTGCAAGTATTTTCATATGCATATAATTTCAGGTAACTTTTATGGCATATTTTTTCGTGTGCTGAGGAGGATGCTTTCAGATTACTGGGATAAATGTTGACCTTATTTACACCTTGGGTAGATGTGAGAGATGGTGCCTACAGAGGGGAAAGTGATGGAGTATAATAAAGTGGCAGTTTCCCAGGAAGGAGGCAGAACATTCCAAGGGGGGGGCAAGATAAGAGACAGCACAGCCTTGAACTGTGGACACAAGGCAGAAGAAGAGAATTGGGACAACCACTCTCTAGAACTTCCCAGGATGTATCCATTAGGGTGAGAAAAATAAAAGATCAGGCTGGCAAGATTCTGTCTACTAGAGTCAGCAAATAAAAACTGAACTTTGTCTGGATTGTTCTGTATTGGTTTTGGGCTGGGCTACAGTAGAACGAAGACTGTGAGCACCAACCAATTGAAAGATATACAGATAATCCTCGACTAATGACCGTTTGCTTAGTAACTCTTCAAAAGTTGTGACTGCACTGAAAAAAGTGATTTATGATCGATCCTCGCACTAAGGACCATGGCAGCATCTCTGTGGTCACATGATCAAAATTCCCAGCTTGGCAACCAGCGTGTATTTACAGTGGTCGCAGCTCCAAGGGGTCATGTGACTACTATTTGTAACCTTCCCAGTACCATTCCAATCAGCAAAATCAATGGGGAAACCCAGATTCATTTAACAACTGTGTGATTCACTTAATGGTGATTCACTTAATCACCATAGTAAAACAGGTTGTAAAATTAGTCACTTGTTGACTGCTTTGTTTAGCAATGGAAGTCCTGGTCACAATTGTTGTCTTTTGCCATATTCCTTGAGTGAAAAGTAAAAGTAAACCTGTTATTTTATAGAAGAGAGTGAGACAATATGTCTGTTGTCCCCAAACTATAAACAATAAATCTTTATTCATTGGGCTCCTTATATTTTTGTTATTGGTGCTGCTGCATAGTAAAACTTGTGTCTGTTTCTTAGAAAGTCTGGCATGACAATTTAGTTTCTTGACAGAGATCCTCTCTTTTTTTTTGTTTTTTGTTTGTCTACCTTGAGGAACATTCCTTAAAAGCTATATTATTTTCTTGCCATAACAGGATTTCCAACCGGGGATCCTAATATCGATCCTTTAAAAGTTCTTTAAAATATTGTAATATATCGATGAAGATTCACATTTAAGCATATATAAATCCTCTTCTAATAAAATGTCTCATTTTATCATCTCTAACCTTGTAGAGAAGTTACAGTCCAATAAACTGATGTCGTTTTTGGGATCTGTTCCAGGCAAACATTTAATCTCCAAGGATGAACAGATTGAAATGAAATTTCTTTCCAAGTGGAACAAATGATGGCAATAATATTCTTGTCTTACCATGAGCTTACTCATATAGCAAATGTATATATTGCAGGTCAGAGAATCTGTCTCTGTGCCCCCCAAATTGGTTTGTGGGTTCTGTGAATACTTCTAAATGAAAATATGCTTTAAAATCAAGTCAAACTTAGATTCTACAATTGTATTCTACTCAAATAACTCTTTTACTTGAATGTTTTATCTGTTCTGCTTGCATACAGATGCTATTAGTTATTAATTCTATGAATGTAATTTGAGCAGAATGAAGTGTTATTGATATTAATGGAAGATCAAAATTCAGTGTTTCTATTTTGTAAGGCAATAGCATCCGTACTTGCTGTCTTATGTTCCATTAAATGTAGAGTCTGAAATTTTGGAAAGGGTACTATTTCACTTAGCAGCCACATGGATAACAAAAAAGGAAATGAAATTGAAAAAATGAAAAAAGAACTGACAAACCATCAGACAAATTAGACACAGGATTAAATTACACATAACTAACATTAGTTTGTTCCTGGTACAAGTCCTTTCTTAATTCCTATATTTGTTCCAAACAGTCATTAATTGTGAGCTGAAGCTTAATTTTTCACTATAGGTAGGGAATATGATAGTGTTATAGCTTGTATTTCTCATAATAAAATATTATTTGGAAAGACTTTTAGGACTTCCTTGAATCTAATGTTAACTATGTTTGCAACCTGCTAAACTGTGATTTGTTTTAATCCTGGTTGCTTAAGATGAAGTAATCATGGCCTGTTCAATGTATATTTTGATTCTCTACTTTTTTTATGCACCTCTATAAATTGGCTAAATTATGGCAAGCCAAAATTACTTTTTTTGCACTCATAAATACTCCACCATAAAATTCAGCTGTTAAATAGAAAAAATAATGTGGTTTTCAACCCTTGTTACGATTAATATAACTGCTACAAGGTTTGAATCCTTAGAATATATTCAGTACAATAATATTTCAAGGCCTACTTCAAAATGGCTTGAAAATCCCAATAAAGAAAACTTGATAGTTCATAGCCCCATGCATTTTTGAAATCTGGGCCTTTTCTTAACACATCCAAGGAATTTTTTGTTAAAGCATATGACTAATCCAACACATTGACCATTTTTGGATTAAAGATTTTGTTAGGGCATAAAGATAAAGCATATATACTATACGTTGGGGAACCATAAAAAGTCCTCAACTTACAACCACAATTGAGCCCATAATTCTGGAATTTAAGTCCACATGTCATAAAAGGACCATAGTTTCCACCCCCTCAGTCTAAAGTATTTCTTGGTTTTTGTCTGTTATGTATGGAATGGAACAGCAACTGTCTAGAGAGCTGGGAGAAATGCATGTTTTGCTGGTTTATTAAGCAGCTTCCACTGAACCGAACTTGATTAATTCTAAGCAAGTTTATTAAAAAATATGCACCACTGTAGAGTTTTTTTTTTGTCAGACTTATGTTCGGGTGAATTAGTTATCTGCACCTGTGGAAAAAAATGAGGCAGAGGAAACAGAATCGATATCCAGAGCTACATTGTTTAGGAGAAACACGGACATACTTCCTCATTGTGGAAATACCTGTTAATATCTGTACAAACACAATACTGTATTTGAATGAAGTAGTGTTAATCTGTTTTATTTTGGGTAAGAAAGGCTGAAAATATTTGTAATTGGATTTCTTACATGCTTTAAGTGATGACATGCATGCTTTTAACCCCACAATAAGTAATTGTATTTGATGGCCTCATTCTCTCACTTCTATCAGAACACAATCCCAAACTAATTAGGCACAGATAATAAAATATTTCCAGAATGTCCATTCTGGCTCAGTGCCACTGAAAGAACTTGCTCTCATTTTTTGTGGTTCAATTTTCCAGGGCACTATCTAATTCCAGCAGATCATTTTTGTCCACAAATTCACATTTTTTCCTCCAATATTATGAGGAAAATATTAATTTAAAATATATGGGGAGAATGAAATGGATTTAGTTATTTAAATACAACAGATGATTATTATAATTGTTACATATTCTAAGTACTGGGATATTAGCTGAGGTGCTGCTTGTGTACTGTCTCCTCTATTACCTAGCAGAATCTCTTCCTAAACTCCTGGACTGGTTGCCAGACTAGTTTTAGAGTCTCCTCAATTTTCAGTGCTAGGTGATTTAAATCCCCATGCATTGAGGGCTGGTTTGACAAACATGGATTTGCCTCAGGTAATAGCTGGCTATGTGTGGAATCTCCTAGAATGGAGGGAAGACTTAAAAGAATGGCAAGTTGAGATTCTTGTAAATAAGCAAACAATAAAGAAGCAACTCTGATCAGCTCATAGTGTTGGTCTGATTCCTTGCACCTGATATTAATCTCACCTGACTGGCTATTTTCTCTGGGGAACCACCAGATAAGGGATTCTGGAGGAACCTCAGGTCTTCATTGCTTCTTGCTATGCAGGGAATCTAAGCTTTCCAGGCTCTTCACTCCTCCCCTCACTCTAGCTGGAGATTCTACTACATTGTGGCCATACAAGTGAACCCCTGGACCACATCTTTACTTCAGAGCTTTCAGGCCATGAACTGGATACAGAGGATATTAAGTTGAGTCCTTTGTTGCAATCACATGATTTCTTGGTCGGGATGAGATTTGATGCTGCCAAACATCTTTGCAGGATAGATTGGTCTATCAAGATGCTCTGCCCCATGTACCTAACGTAGCAGCCCCCAACGTTTTGGGCACCAGTGACTGGTTCCGTGGAGAGAGGTTTTTCTGTGGACTGGAAGGGGTGTGGTTTTGCATACTGCCTGAATCCCACAGATGGGGCATCACTTGTTTGCGCAGCCCAGTTTCTGGCATGCTGCGGTGACAGTCCACGGACCGGGGTTGGAAGACCCCTGACCTAACGGATCCAGAGGGATTCCAAAAAGTGCTTCTGGAATTGTCTAATAATTTGACCAGTAGTTCCATTGAGCAGCTTATACAGCTCCTGAGCAGTTTCTGTCTGGTAGTTGATCATGGGAATTCATTATTTTACTTACGGGTTAGGGTTAAATGAAGCAGCAGACATTATGCCTGGGATCTGGTAGAAGATAAACCCCAAACTGAATCTGATTAAGGATGGGCAAGAAAAATGCCTTCTCTTTGTTCTGACTCCTTAGTAAAAAAAAAACTATGTTAAAAAAGTTGCTGACATTTGATATAGTATAGACTGGGTGAAGTCTAAAGTTTTGTTTGGCTCAATGTCTTGCAGGATTATGGGGAAGTGCTTTCAGTTTTTGGGTTCTTATGAATTGATAGGGTACATAACCTCCACCGTATGTGGATTTGATCCATTCTCTTGTAACTCCTTTGGCTGGATGGAAGTGATGATGAACTGGGTCCAGGGAATAATCATTGTCTCTTTCAAAGAAGAGACAATGCCAGACTCATTGAAGAAATCATTTTTACACCACTCCTCAACAGATCTTCCTTGTACCAAACTGTTTTGGAAACTATCACCTAGTCTCCAGACTTCCCTTTCTGAACGAAGTTGTTGAGAAAGTGGCTGTGTGATTCTGTTTCTTCAGTTCAGAGATTCCAGGAAATGGTCATGGGGAATGAAAAGGTTGATCTAGTGAGCATTTATTGTTGGGAGTGCCTAGAGTTTGACTCTCTTTACCTGTTTTTCAATCTGTACTTGAACCAATTTTATTTGACAGTTGGGAATGCAGTATCATTAATGTACTAAGGATACACAGTTCTACATCTCCACCTCAACCCAAGCTGGAAATGTTGTAGAATAGGATGTTTGGAGACTGTTAAGATCAAAATTGAACAAAATAACTAAAAAAATTACTTATAGAGGAATTTTAGAAAGACGGTAGCTTTTTTTCTTTTTTCCCCCTTTTCATTCAATTGTGTCCTATTCAGACACTGCCTAGTGAAGTCTCTGCAGTTTTCTTGGCAAGGATTTTCAGAAGTGATTTGCTATTGCATCCTTCCTAGGGCTGGCGAAAGTGACTGGCCCAACGTCACCAACTAGCTCCATGCCCAAGGCAACACTAGAACTCACATTCTTGCAGTTTCTAGCCTGATGCCTTAATCACTGTACACCAAATTGGTTCTTCAGATGGTGAAACTATTAATTCAAAAGGGTTTTCTGTTAGTTTCATTTTTTACTTTGGATGTGGTGTCTCTCCGCTAAAGAAGCAAGTGTACAACTTTAGTTCTTCCTAGACTAACATTTGCTGTTGGATACGCAAGTTGAAGCTGTGCCAAGGAAGCCTTTTCGCTAGCTTCCGCTGGTGCAGCAGTGGCTGCCCTAGTTGAAACAGGAAATGTCAGGAAATCCCTTATCATTACACTATTGGATTTCTGCAGTGCTTTTCACATCGGGCTACTTTTGAAGGTCCCTTGGAAACTACAATCAGTACAGATTGCCCAATTTTTGGTAAATGAAGGTTTCCATAGGCCTGCGGTACCTGTGTTTGCCAAGAAGTGGTTTCTGAATGAAATTCAAAATTCTGGTCTTACCCTATAAAGCCCTATATGCCTTGGCTCTAGATAGCTTCATGACAACCTTACTCATACAGAATCAACCTGCATGGAGTATGCTTCTTAGCAAAACATACTAACCCTCCCCCCATTTCCAGAAAGTTAAAGAAATCTGGACATGTAAACAATAACTTTCCATTCCAACTTCTATTTTATGAAACCGACTCCTCCTTGAGAATAGATTACTACTCCAGGATCATCTGGAAGCTGGTGAAAACTGCTCTTTCAGAGTGTATTTGGAGGAGGATGGGTCAGTATTATTTGAGTAACTATATTGCGGTGTTGCTGGTTTGGTTTTATATATTTGTGTTATGATATGAACCTCCAAGTACAAGTTTCATTGGTATATGAAAGAAACTAGCAACGTTCCTGCAGTATGTTCTACATATTAAATAGTATAATATAATATTAGCAAGCTAAGTTATTGGAGTGTACTTTTATTTAAACATACTTAGAATTAAGCCAATGACATTTACAATTGTCATAACTTGCTGAAATGTTATTAATTTCTATAATTCAAGGTCTAGTTCACACACAATACTGAGTCAAGATTTGCTTTAGCATTGATAATCATGTTTTAGGGACACATAAGGCTAACCAGAATCTGATTATATCTGTTGTGATATGTGAACAAAAATCACATTATAGTTTAGCATTAATTTTGAACTGTGTGTGTGTGTAGGACTATACTGTACAATATCTGAATGCAAAGTACAGTATTCAAGTTCTAAATTATTTCAGATCAAAGCAATTAATCTACAATAGTGATTCTGTTATCCTTGTAGTTCTGCAATTAAGGAAATATATATCTGTTGTACTGCTTGTGTCTACTGAAGAGGACGATTAAATATATACAGTTCTTTTTTTCTTCTATGATTCATATCATGTTTCATAATATATAACTACATTTTACTTTGATGGCATGAGTCTGCAGTCTTGAACAGGTATTTGCTCCTTGTTGCTATTTGACTAGTGAAAGTATTGTATCCTTAGATTCCACCTAGTTTCAAGTTAAGAGTGTGCACATTTATACATAAACTAAAAGTAACAGATTTGCATAATTTTTTGAAATATGTCTGTATACCACAACTATTTCATGCCTCTCATAAGAGTCACTTGTTATCTAAATATCAGGTTGAATACATGAACATGTTCATGCCACATCAGTAACCACTGTTGGATCAGAAAATGCATTTACTTTCTTCCGATACATTTATTCATCAATTGTTTTTATCCATGACTAAAATCTTGAAGGTTGCAGTGAATGTGTCAAGTAGCATTGCCTCTTTCCCTCCACATAACTGTGCTGTTCTTATAGTTTGACAGAATATAGTGAGATGTACCTTGTAACAAACTTCTACACCTTTAATCTTGTGAAGTAGGTTAGGCTGCCAGACTCTGCTCTTTGTCACAGATTTTAGCATTCATTACTCTGTCACCTTCCAGCATGGAAAATTTGAATTTTTCAGAAACAGGCCTTTATTTCAAAGCTTTTCACTAATCCCCTTCAAATCAGATATGCATACATAGTACAACTGTCTTTCTTGGTAAAAGAACTAAATTAATTTCTCATTGTATAAATATATTAAAAAGACCCCACAGCCCAAGTAGAAAGATCGTAAATTGTAAATCAAACAATTAGCTTTTTGACAATTAATCTGAATCTTAATATTTAAGACTCTTTTAGCAAAGCAGTCTGTTGGGGTAGGAAAAGAAGGGTTAAGCGGCTACACTCTGGATCTCTGCACAAAAGCAACATTTTCAGAGCCATATTATTTTTTTAGGAATGGCTAGCTCCCAAAGAAGGAAATTCAGACAGCCCAGTCAGTACTCAGTACTTGATCTGACTGTTTTCATCTCAGGTGATGCCAGTAGTATCTGTTTAATGAAAAACCACACCCTCAGAGAATCAGACATGAGATGTAGATTTTGGCTATGGTACATCTGAAATATTATTCAGAGACATCATCCAAGTCACTCCTGGAATGTGGAACTTTCAACTTCAGTTTGAAACATCCAGATAAGAGAATTTGCCCATAACTTGATTTTCACAGAGGTCACAAAACAGAAAACAAGGCTGCTTACCTGTAATGACTTCTTCCAGAACACAATTAACCTCTTGTAAAGGCTGATCTCATTCAAAACATTTTTCTGTGGTTCTTGCAAGGCCACAAACAAAATGAATGGGAAGGTACTTGGTCGCCATCTCCTGGCTGTTGACAAAAGGAGTTGATTCCAAATCTCTCAAATCGCTCAAATACATATTATGTATCTCAGATCACAACTTGCATGGTAAAGAGAGATTTTTTGGGGTACCCTTCTTGTAATTTGACTTGTGTTTCTCCTGTTCTTTGGAGCTATTTAGATTTAGGGATCTGTAAAAGGGTTTATTCCCCCACTCCTCTGTTAGTTGATAGACATCAGCCTAATGGTTAGGATAGACAGGTTTTGTGAGTGATGTGCACGCATTATTAGTAACAGTTTCATCCTAAGCATGTCCTGTCTAGAGCCAATTGTGATACATTATTCCTGATGATACATTATTCCTTGTAATCACCATCTCTGTTAATAAATTTAGCTTTTCTTTATATACACTTTCGTGAAAACTACATACAGTGATTGAAAACAAAGAAATAATGAACTATTATTACAGATCAAGTCCAACAAGCAAAGGATATTTGAAAGAAACACACTAGTTCTGGAAAGAACAACATCCAGAATCAGAAATAACAGAACAGAGGCTAGCAGATCAACATCAGTTTATAATACAAAATAAAGTATTCACAGAAGCAGAATTGGAAGAACTGCAAAGATTTACCCAGGGCAAAGAAATCAAAGCCTTGCCAGAAGTAACTCAGAATGTAGAGGCAAACAAGGAAGATCAACAAAGCACTGGAAATAATAAAGTAGCAAATAATACTGTAGCTATAGCCAAAAGGTCAGTAGATACGAAGCTCGAATTGCAAATTATTAGCAGAACCTCCAATTTCAGTCCAATCAAAAACATTTCTACCAATCCATAAGTTGAAAAGTTGGTAACAGTTGGGAAAACCTACCTGATAATGAAAGATCCAGCAAAAGGGGCAGCACCGGGCAACTACAGGCCAATTACCTGCTCACCAACAACTTTCAAATTGCTAACTGGTGTGGTACCTGATGCAGTCCAACAGCATCTAGTTGGTATTTCTTGATTAGGTATTCTTTGGTATTCTTGTTCTTCAGCTTCTTTTTTAACCAGTTCTAGCTTGCTTGTGTCTGATCTCAACTTGCTGATCTTTTTTCCAGTCTAATCTTCCATTTTTGTGGTGCACTGTTTGTTTGTTTGTTTGGTTGGTTGATTTTGCATCCCAGGTATTCAGTTATAACTGTAGCTGTACTGAACATTAGTTGGTTTGTTTCTTGCAGTAAGTTAGTGCTTATACTTGATAGTGAAGTATTTGCATCCTTTAATGCTTGTGCTAAGTGTTTCTTTGGAATAAGCTTCAATGCAGGCAGCCTTATTCTGATGTTTTTGTGCTGTTCTAGGTGTTCGGTTATTCTTTGTTTCAATTCTTTTACTTCTTTAGTTAAAGACAGAGGAGAGGGTGCCTGGTTTCCAAATGAAAATAGTTCTATATATCTGCTGGATTCCTCTACTGCCAATTCCTAATAGACAAAATGATCTTGGAAAACTGCAAGAGAAGGAAGACCAACCTGAACGTAGTGTGGATTGACTACAATCGACTCTCTGCCACATGATTGGATAATCAAGTGCCTAGAAATAGCAGGAGTCAGTAGAAACATCAGAACGTTTGTGCAAACATCGATGGACAATGGAAGACACAGTTGCAGGTCAATGGTGAGAGACTGGGAGAGGTTAATATCAAGAGAGGAATGTTTCAAGGAGATTCACTATCACCACTACTATTTGTTATTGTGTCCTGTTTCCTCTGTCAACAATACTGAATAACTCAGGCCATACTATTAAACATTAAAAACATCTGCCGGACTATCCCACCTCCTTTACATGGATGATCTGAAGCTGCATGAAAAAACAGCATCTGAAATAGAATCGCTGCTCAAAAGTGTCCATATGTATAGACAAGATATTGCAATGGAGTTTGGCTTGAACAAATGTGCCATGCTTACTATCAAACAAGGAAAAATAGTGAAAACTGAAGGAATCACGATGCTCCACGAAAATAACATTAAGAGTCTGGATGAGGAAGATTACTACAAATACTTGGGTATCCTTCAAGCTGACAACATCAAGCACACTGAAGTCAAGAAAAAGATTAGAGGTGAATACATCAAGAGAGTAAAAAAGATCTTAAAGTCCAAACTCAATGGGGGAAATACCATGAATGCAATCAACACTTGGGCAATTCCATTCATTAGATACACAGCTGGAATAGTGGACTGGATTCAAGCAGAACTAAAAGCAATGGATAGGAAGACCAGAAAAATAATGACAATGAATCATGCCCTCATCCACCCAGTGACATTGACAGACTCTATTACCAAGGCAAATAGGTGGGCGTGGAATGTTGCAAGTACATCAGATGGTTGAAGAAGAAAAAATGGCTTTGGAAGAATATCTGAAGGACAATGATGAAGATGTACTGAAGTTAGTATATCAGGAAGGCTTACTGACTACTGGAGAGTCCAGACTGGCCTACAAGAAAGACTAAATGAAGAACAGAATAGAGGCATGGGAAAAAAAAGCACTACATGGCCGGTACATTAAAAAAAATAGCTGGGAAAGCAGATAATAAATAACAAGACCTGGCAATGGCTAAGAGCAGGAAAATTGAAGAAAGACAGCAAGGGACTAATTCTGGTGGCACAAGACCAAGCGTTAAGAACAAATACATACAAAGTCAAAATTGAGAAGACAACAGACAGTAAGTGCCGCCTATGCAAAGAAACTGAAGAAACAGTGGACCACCTGGTAAACTGCTTCAGGAAGATTGCACATGACAAGATTGCGGCATGACAAAGTAGCAACAATGGTGCATTGGAAGCTCTGCAAGAAATATCATTTGGCTGCAAGCAAGAATTGGTGGGACCATAAAATAGAGAAAGTCATAGAAAATGAAAAAGTTAAATTACTCTGGGACTTTATAAATTCAAACAGACAAGCACCTGCCATATAACACCCTGGACTTAACAATTGTCGAGACAAAAGAAAGACAAAAACGTCTGAATAGTGGATGTGGCAGTGCAGTACAGCAGAAAAAAGAGAAAGAACTGGAGAAGATAACAAAATACGAAGACCTACAAATATAAATAGAATGATTGTGGCAAAGAAAGCAAGGGTAGTTCTAATAGTAATAGGTGCCTTGGGTGCAATCCCAAAACAACTGGAGCACCACTTGAACACCATTGGCATTGACAAATTCACCATCAGTCAATTGCAAAATGCGGCCTTACTAGGAACAGCTTTCATCCTGCAACGATATATGTAATACCATCCCACATCTGCCTATCCCACGTCCTTGGTAAAGACTCAATAAGCAGACAAAAATGCCAAATCCAGTCTGAACATCTGGCTGACTGTGCAATGATCAACAACAACAACAACAACAACAACAACAACAACAACAATAATAATAATAATAATAATAATAATAATAATAATAATAAATAATTTGCTATCATTATATAGCAAATATGTACAGTGCTTTAACATAGATACACCTATTTTCCAAATTGGGATTTCTAATCCAGATTATACCTAATGGACAGAAAAAATAGTTCACATCTGTTTAATGTGTACAAAAATAATTTGTTGTATATGGACTTTAGAAATAACTGGTCAGATTATTTTTAGTAGTTTTAGCAGTAGTTCATCAGACTGGAAGAGAACCCCTCAGAACATTTGTTCCATTATAATGTGACAAATGAACAAAACAGATTTTTTAATAATAAATATCACTGTCTACAAACCTAGTTTAATCCATTTCCACAAATGTAAATAGGGTGAAAAGTTTGGAAAAAGACTTCTAACTCTTAACTTATTAATAGATATATTTTTACATACTTGCATAAAAATCAGTACCAGGTGAAATACTCAAAGTATAATGGAAAACTATGGTGAAATAAATATGCACCATGATTATTTCTCTGAATTTGCTTCTGATGAATTTATTTCCCTATCTAAGCTACTATAGACAAATATTTGTAGGGCAGCCCTTTGATAAACTAATAACAAATAAGAGCTGGAATTAGATTTAATGTTTGGAGAAAGTGAAGGGATAGTCCAATTTTTCCCTGAGAACCAGATGGTATTATTATTTTTTAATTAGAGATAGGACCTTTTCATGCATGGCTGATTTTTTTTCCCCACTTTGCCTTTTCTAAAGACCTAGTTAATTATGTAAACAAAGACTCCACCTATTTTCTTTTTTTAGCAGGAGGAATAATTGCTGTTCTTTCTTAAGGTTACCCAAATGTTGTAGCTAAATGTCAGGGTTCTCATATGCAGTTCTCATATGCAGCTCTGTCTTTACTTACCATAGAATAATGTTTCTTTGTGTACATGTAGTCCTCAACTATAATTTAGTGACTGTTCAAAGTTACAGTGGCACTGAAAGAAGTGACTTATGACTGTTTTTCATACTTACGACTATTGCAACATCCCCATGGTCACATGATCAAAATTCAGATGCTTGGCAACTGATTCATATTTAGTGTCCCAGAGTCATGTGATCACTT
>NW_015387927.1:0-7677 GCF_001527695.2 Protobothrops mucrosquamatus | reverse complement strand
ATATCCTAAAACTTCTAAAGTACATATTTTTAAAAATTGTTTTTGTTGTTGTGCCAACATTTACTCTTAAATTAGCATAATTAGTGAAGTAATCATTTAAAGTGTCAAAGCCTGGGAAATGGTTTCTTAATACATATTCTTCCTGCCAGTTGGCTGATTTCTTATTGATCATTTTCAGATTTGGCAGCCAAATATGTGGAAATATTGTAACAAACATAACAGAAAACGTTAAGTAATGTCATTTTTTGTTCATGTTTCATTTTTGTTTACCTATATCTGGGTCTGCTTCTGTAGATCAAGGCATATATGAGGTGGTTCAGAAGTTAATCCAATAAATGAAGATAGCATATCAAATAAAATAATCCATTCTGCTTAAGAAAGAGTAATAAGATCAAAACTAAGTATTTTAAGAGAACCTTGTGGAGCAAAAGACTTTAAAAAATCAGATTAAAGCTACCAGATATACTTACTGGGATGCAATTGTACAAACTAGCCATCAGTCAAAATTTTAGGCTCAGTCATCTTAAGCAAACTTCTGTACTGCTCTAACTCAGTGGTGGTCACCACATTCCTGTCTGGAACAAGAAAAGTAGGAGTTCTTTCCACCAGATCACAGGCTACATACAGCCTGTTCTAGATTTCAAGTTAATTAAAGTATACATTGAACACATATAGCCACAGGGAGTTTAAGAGACTCTTCAAACTTGTTAAGTTTATTTTGATCCTGTTTAGCTTAGCAAATGGAGGTATTAAAACATTAGAATTTGCTAATGTTCATGTCATTGTGAAATTAAATTCAGTAATATTTTGGTTGTATCATGACCATTTGTCATAATAATTAATGATGCACTTTGTGGGAGAACATGTGCACCCTTTAAAATAAAAGTTTTTATGAATACTTACACTAGATCACATAGAAAACTAATCCGTTTCATTTGATTTTTTCATAATTCTACTGGCTTCATTAGCTGCAGCTGGTGCTATAATTTTATATTGATTCAATACCAAATGTGTACTAGGTGCTGTGCAGAAAAGAATGACTCACTTCTTGTCCTAGATTGCTAATAGTATTAAGTCAAATTGATAGGACAGAAGTATCAAAAAAAGTCTAAAATTTAACTTTTTTCCTGAATTTGGATTTATTGGATTTATTCAAATATGCATCTCTTCTTACCTTTCTGTAAATGTTTTGATGCTGTTCCAAGCTCATGATATTGCTGATAAAATCATAACATTTGAAATATTCACTTTATCTGTTTAGGCAATGTGTATACAATCCATTATTTTTAAATCTTACAAAGATGCTTTTGTATCTACAAAAGCAACATTAAAAACATAATAGGCAAATACAAACTAAAAGAAAAATACTATAAACCTTCTCTTTAAGAAGGAGACCTGCTTCAACTCCAGTGATATTTTATTCCAAAATATATGTGTCAAGGTTCCGACCAATGGAACCAAATAAAGCAGAACTTCGAGGCATGAGAATTCCTCAAAGAGCATGTTTATTGGATATATGATGTCGGCATGGTCAAAAGTGAAATCAAATCTAAAATCCCCCCAAAAGTTCAGAGTAAATCAATGTAATAATTCCCACCCCCCTATTTAGGCATAAATCACATTCTCCAACGAAATGACTGAGTGAGTTTCTGGCAGGACATCCCTCCTTCTCCACTACAGTGTGAGAATGACCTTGGTTCCCATGGGATCTATTCACGTTTAGACAAGCAAAAATACCTTATTCCCCCTCCTTCTCTTATGGCAACCTAGAACGACAAAGATGGCTGCAGCCAGGTTCGTTGTAGAGTTGACAATATGGTTATAGATAGTCCTTGACTACCTATAGGTAGTCCTTGACAGTTGGCACTAGAATCTCAGTTGTTGAGTGAAGCAGTTATTAAGTGAGATGCCCAAATGACTTCTTTGTTTAACAACTGCAATCTGGGCACTCTTGATTAAGGTCATTAATTGATTTTCAAGGTCATTAAGCAGATGGAGCAAAAGGACAGCCTATCAAGTTTAGCTCCCTCCATGCATAGAAAGTTACTGCCTTGGCAGGCTGCTGGACCAGAGCTTGGATCTTCAGATCTGAGCTCTGTTTTTCCACGCCACCAGGAGTGTTTGTCTCCCTCTATACAGGGAAGAGAACTGCTCTCTCATATACACATACACATTACAGGCAGCCCTTCAAGAGTGAAGGGAAGGGAAGGGAACTCCTCTGAAGGACTGCAAAAATGGAGGTCAGATCCCAAAGACCTGAGCTGCATTTCTGCAACCCTTTGGAATTTTCCTCCACACAAAGAGGGAAGAAGAACTCCTCTAGTGGGCTGCAAGAAAATGCTCTGTTCTTGGATCCCACTGTAGCAGTACTTTTACATGCATGGAAGGGCAAGGTGGAGAAATGGAGCTCAGATCCTGAAGATCCCAGCTCTTTTCCTGCAGCCCACTGAAGGGGTTCTTCTTCTCTCTCCTTGTGTGGAGGAGAATGCCAAAGAGCTGCAGAAATGCAGCTTAGATGTTTGGGATCTGATCTCCATTTGTGCAGTCCTTCAGAGGAGTTTCCCTCCCCTCAGCAGGCAGCTCTTTCACTCTTGAAGGGATGCCTGTGGTAAGTGTATGTGTGTATGAGAGAGACAGAGAAATCTCAGCTTTGTATGGAATTGATATTCCCTATGGGCATACAGCCCTTTCATGCTTAAAGGGTTGCCTGCAGGCATGGGACAGGAAAATCTCAGATCCACATAGACTTGAGATACCCTCACAGCTGAGATTACCTCTAGCAGGCAGCTCTTTTGCTCTCAAAGAACTGCCTGTTAGGAGGGAATTTCAGCTCTGCAGCAGGGGCAGAAACTTTCAACCTTTCCCTGCCAGCTTCCCCATTGACTTTCTGGGAAAGCTGGAAGAGAAGATTGCAGATGGCAATCACATGATTGTGGAACACTTGGCAACTAGTCGTACGTGCAAACAGATTACCAAGCACCCAGATTGTGATCATGTGATAGTGGTAGTGGGGGAGGGTGGCATAACTTTTACAACATCCCAAAGTGCTAAATGGGCCATAAAGCATCCTTTCCAAGGCTGTTATAACTTCAAACAGTCAGTCATAAGTTGACGACTACTATAAATGTGAATCTATCACAAAATACAACTTGCCCCATGGGTCTACTCTTTCTTTCCAGGAAGCTGCGTCTCAAATCAGAAGGCCAGAGATAACATCCCATAGTATGAGGTGAAATCAGTGACAGTGAACAATATTTAGAGGGCACAATATTGATTATTTCTGCTTTAACATTTTTAAGGAATGTCTTTTGAATAACAATGCTTATTACAGATTTCCTTGATATTTTAGATTTTAGATTTCCTTGATATTGCCTGAGGTGTACTGAAGGTAGGATACAGATCTGATGGCAGAGAATGACTGATGTGAGTTCAGTAGTTTAGGTACTAGGTTCACATCTATAGAGCCTAAGACCAAAAAAGCCTAGATGTCAATCACTTCTTCCATTGAGAAACGAACATTTCCTAACCTGGAAAGGTACACAGTTGAGAAAGACAGAGGCAATATTTGAATCTCAGAAAAATAAGCCAAGGGAATTGGCAAGCTCCACCTTTGCTCTTATTATGACTTTTCTTTTACTTTATGTAATAAAACTGCTCCGACTTACTGTCTTCTTACTGATAGTCTTTGAATTTGGAGAGTGATCTGGGTGAAATTTGATAATTGGCAATTCAGCGTTTATCTACTGTATATCTCCCTGGGTTTTGCATCTTAGTTAAAAACCTTATACAAATATCTAAGGCACCCCCAAAATAAATTATTTTAGCATCATGTAATTGCAAATCAAATATAATATGCATCACTTTATTCCTACTTTTTATGTTGTGGAATCTACAGTTATGCTTTCATTTTGATTTTAGACATTCAATCCACCTGAATTTCCTATCTCTTTATATTGCTGAATGTTCAAAAAATATGAACATCTACAAGTGCCTGAAGATTGAAAACGCATGTATTGATGTTGGGAGTGTTAATAAACAATATCAGTACTAATTCTGAAGAAAGATGCAGGCCACTCTTCCAGAATTACTCCCCATTCGTGCAAAATAAAGAGTTAAAATTTATGTAAAAACTTAAACTGCTCAGGTGATTGTTCCCAACAAACAGTTTTTAAAATTTCTGTTGGACAAAAGGATAGGGGATATAATTAGTAAAAGAGAACACATAAGAGAAGGAGCAGTGTATAATGTAATCCATCTTTCCACAATTAGTATCTACAATGTTGACTTTGGAGAAGGAACATGAGATAATCAAGTATATCACCCTTTGGGAATGGTTTTATAAAGAAACAACTTTAATGAATTCCTGCCCAGAAATAATGCATTAGAAATTTCTCCATCAACTCAAAATAGAGTGCAGTTGTTCTTTGTAAAAACATGAATTCCAAGTATAACATAGCTGCTAGTAACAAACATGTAGAAAAACAGCATAAAGTATAGAATTTATAAGGCAAGCTTCTGGAAGACTAGCATTTACAATGACAGTTAATAAAAGTAAAAAAAAATAAATTATGTTGGTTTATTGTTGCAAAACAACAATAGTTATACTTCAGCAGTTAAGGGAACCTAGAGAAAATGTATTAAAAAGCTTAAAAGTACAAGTCTGTCAAAATCTATGCAAGAAGCATTTACTGTGGAAAAAAAGAAACATACCTTTCAGATTTAGTTTTCAACACAATCATACAGTATAATGTTAGCATTTGCAATGATAAAAATACATATTCTTTTGAAAAATTAAGGAACGCTTGACAGAAATGAAACATTCATATAGCTAAAAAATTGGCTTCATAAGTATCTTAGCTTGAAAATAACATTTCAGTAAATGAAAACATTCAATTTCATTTTTTTAAGTATACTGTTCTGATGTGTCATTTTACAGGTGTCACTATAACTGGTGTTACTAGAAATAGTATGTGGGTTTGTTTGGTTGGGTTTTTTTTATGAGTTCGAGTCAGTGTTGCCTGGATGTGTCCCTGCAATTTTCTTGGCAGTGTTTTTGGAAGTGGTTTGCCATTGCCTTCTTCCTAGGCCTGAGAAAGATGACTAGCCCAAGGTCAACCTGGTAGCTTTATGTCTAAGGCAGGACTAGAACTCAGTATCTCCAGGTTTCTAGCCTGGTGCCTTAACCACTAGACCAGGAGTTGGCAACCTTGGCTCTTTTATGACTCGTGGACTCCAACTCCCAGAATTCCTGAGCCAGCATGGCTCAGCTTGGAAATCTCTCTCTTTCCCCTCAGCATGGCTGGCTCAGGAATTCTGCGAGTTGAAGTCCACGAGTCATAAAAGAGGCAAGGTTGCCTACTCCTGCACTAGACCAAACTGGCTCTCATGTAGAACATTAGATTTATCTTTAAACGATACATTTTCTTTGCCTCTGTGTGTGTGTTGGATTATTCACTTAGGTCACCTTGTCATAATTTCAGCAAATGCAAAGACATAATTATGTCACAATATAGAGATTTGAGTGTTCAGACTGTTAAGTTTAAACAAAGGATTTTTCTGAGGCTGATCCCTAAACATTATACTTCTCTTGTTGCAAAACTCTGCTGCACAGAGACTAAAGCAATTTCTTCTGTTGAAATCATGAATCTTGTGCCAGAATAATATTCAAAACATTGTTTATTCCTAAACTTGGAAACATAATAATGCATCTCTTATTATTTCTCATACTGAAAAGTGCAGCATATATAAACTCTTAAGTTGAAATGGGATGCTATCATAATAATTTATAGCTTTTTATTAATCATTGGGACTTTTGTTCTGCTTAGATGTAGGTCTTTGCAATATTTCCAGCATTTTCATTCCACTTTTTGAAGTTACTGAGCTTCCAATCATTAAAAAAAATAGAGATAAACCCTACAATAAGGATCACAGTCTAAAAGACAAGATACAGAAGTAACAGGAAATGGCACGATAAGCAAGGAGGGGATACAGATAGTCTATGGCTTAAGGCCACAATTCGGAGTGGCATCTCAGTCATTGAGCAAAGCACTCATTAAGTGAGATACTCACATGATCCCTTCACTCAATGACTGCAATCCTGACTTTTCCAGTTGTGTATGAGAGCGATTGTACAAGTTGTTAAGTGGTGTTCGGGGGGATGCCTCAAGTTGGTGGAAACCCTGGAGGTCCACCATGCCCAGGAGGCCTCACTGATTACAAAGACATACATATGTTATTGCAACTTAGTTTGATTTTTTTTCTTGTTCACTTTCAAGTCAAGATCTCCAAGAGATGTCTTAAACTCTGATATTTATCTGAGAACATGAATTAAAATTTAAATATTTTAGGATTGTTTTTAATTTAAGTTAGTAGAGTGAGTGGAAATTTTTAAATTTATACTGTAGCCAACATGTTTAAGAGTACAGTAATTGTATAGATAGTAGTCAGTTGCAATATTCCTAGCATCATTGATTTGATATTTATTTTAAATCATTAAGTGTAGACAGAAGTGTTGTGCCATAATAAAGAGAGGTAAAGGAATGAGGCATTGGGATAGGATTCTTTGCCCATGGGCACAAGCATCTATGACAAAGGGCGGGTATCTGTAAAATGGCAGGCACAGTGTCAGTGCATATACAAAGGGGGCCAGGGCTTGGATTGCAACATAGCATCCTCTATTTTACAGATTTTGATGCTACTGTGTTAACACTTAACTCATACAAATTATTACTAATGTTGAAACAACTGCCATTTTCATGTGAAATGTCTTGAATCAATTTTGGAAGATGGACCGCTGCTTAATAAATTTTCATCAATTTTTTGGGAGGCCGGGCCTTCTGATTTGTTGAAACCAAGGAACAGATATACCACATAGTTTCAGACTATGGTCCTAAAAGTAAGGACCTTATTTTAAGCACTGCATTATTTTTTTTACTTGCTGCCAAGCTTGTACTTGAATTATTGTTCTAGGCTACTTTGTTTATCAATCAAGAGTACAGAGCTTGGTTGTGTATAGTTTTTTTTTAAAGAAAAAAAATAGTGTGCTTTTAAGATTAAACCACGGTTGTAATCAGGAGCTCATTGGAAATTAGGATAGGAAAGGCTATTGTTGAAAGGGATATATTTAACACCTCTGCATCAGCATTTTAAGTTAATCAGTTTGAACTGGCAAACACGTTGACAATTTTTTGGCAAAGCTTGGCTTTGCTGATTTTGAAGGTCTGCTAATGATACACTTAAATATAGATAGGTAGATACAGATTCTGAATTTACACAGCTTATTTTTCCAATGAGTTTTGGAAATGAGTTTTAATTTAATTTTAATTAATCATGTGAATTATAAAAGAGTACAAATGCATAATTTCTCTGCAACTTTAATCATGAAACATTGTAGGAAACCGGGACCTGAGTCTCCCGGCTTGGTTTCAGACCTCGTCCGGGGGCTGATTCTTGAGTTGTCACGGACTCTCATGGTAAAGAAAAGACAGACACAAAGCTGCCTCGGATGAGAGTCGAGAGAGAAGAAGTCCAAAGAGCAAAAGTGGCGTCTCTCCCTCCCAGGCTCTCCTTTATTAGCATACATCAAAGCAAGTTGCAGGCAGAAACTTTTGCAGGGGGGTGAGGGTTACAAACAAGGGAGTTTAGGGGGTTAGAGACAGCCAAAGTTTTACAGAATGT
>NW_015387926.1:516913-521046 GCF_001527695.2 Protobothrops mucrosquamatus | reverse complement strand
TCTCAACAATCCTGTGAGGTACTTTAGGGAAAGCCAGAGGCAGAATCAGCTTCATAACTTTCTCCCTGTTGCCTGTTACCTTCTTGCCATCTGTTCCCATTAGTGGGGACCTCTCTTTCCTTGACTATCCTCTTGTTCCTTACAATATTGTATACAATATTCCTTACAATATTGAATTAAGGGTGGGTGGTTTTATGGTTTTTTTGTGGGTTTTTTTTGTTGTTGTTGCTATTTTTGGCATTAGTTGCCAGCCTTAGCTCTTTCTGGACCTTAGCTTTCCTGACTCCCTCTTTGCAGATTCAGACTATTTACTGTTATTCTGTTTTAGTTATGTGCCCATCTTTCTATTTTTTTGCCCCTTAACTGAAGGAATATAAATTCTCCATGTGTGCATCTGCGTTCATGTATATGTACGTAGCATCTGTATATATGTGTGAGAGACAGAGGGGGACAGAGAGAGGGAGAGGAAAAGCCCGTGGAATCTAATTGGCTTACTCAAATGCACCAGACTTTTTTTTCTGTGAAACACATTAAACTTATTCTTGGTTTATCATTGATACCATTAAGCTGCTACTTTGGAAGCTAAGAGAGATTCCTAAGGAAAGTTTCCTCTTTCTCCACATTCTTTAATCCATTTGGCAGCAGAAGTATTGGGCTTGCGAGTGTGTTCCATGTCATTCATTAAGCAGCTTGCCTCTTTTGGTTTAATAATTAGGAAGGGGGTTATTTTAAAAGTTTATTTTCAGGGCTCCATTGAGTCACAATTTAACTCCAGTGTCAACAACCTTCAGGGATGAAGAAGTTAAGTTCTAGAATGTTTTCTTTCTCTCCTTTTTCTGGTTGTTTAATGGTGGAAAAATAAAATTATCAGCCAAGGAGAACAAGAGAAATGAAAGGGGGAGGGAAAGGGCAGGGGAGGGGGGGGAAAGAGTCCCAGTAATAAAGAATATATATGAAAACCACTGCAACAGATGTTACAGAGCCTAGATCTATGCTGGTCACTGCTTTCTTCCTGCACTAATCCATAAGTCTCAAAAATCAGGGCAAAATGTAGAAGCTCAAGAATCGAGGAGAGAAGAAGGTGAAGCTAAATAGATGCTTTGTTTGGGGCCTCTCTAGAATCCTCCAGTGCCTGCTAAATCCTCTATATTGCCTGCTAAATTTCGGTGTCAGGAATTCAGGGTCAACATAGGAACTTTTTTTCCTATAGATGCTGCAGAGCTGATCCTCAAATGGGTACAACTGAAAAGCTAGGAATTATACCATTTGTATTCTAGAGCTAAACTCACAAAACCTTTTGCTGATAAAGGTTGCTTTGGAAGAAAAGCCCATGAAGTTCAACTGGGATGGCAGTCTTTGTGGTTTTGTCTAGCTAGGGCTGCATCTGTAGCAAACACCTGTTCCTCCCATGGAGGAAAGGCTGAGTTTGACCAGGGAAAGGAAACCCAACATTTCTCCAAGCAGCAAAACAGAACAGGAATTGTGAGAAGTGTGGCAGATACACAAATGGAAAACTCCAGCATCCTGAAAACAGGAGAGGGGAAAAAAAACCCCACTAAGAAGCCCTGATGTAAACTCCCCCACTTCTTCTGCCTTTTAAAATTTAAATAATTTGTTTTTTTTCCCTTCAGAGTGGCAAACCCAACTTCATTAAGTTAGCAGCTGCTCATTCCAGAATTTACCATAAAAAAAAAAATTCGTTTTGCATCTCCTAGTGGAAGAATTAAGAGGAAGTCTCTCCTGGACTAACTAGTGAACCAATAGATCAGGGGTAGGCAACCTTGGCTCTTTTATGACTCGTGGACTTCAACTCCCAGAATTCCTGAGCCAGCTTAGCTGGCTCAGGAATTCTGGGAATTGAAGTCCACGAGTCATAAAAGAGCCAAGGTTGACTACCCCTGCAAAAGATTCTTATATTTCTGGATTTTGAGTTTTCTGTGTAGTCAGAGATACTTGGAGGAAATATTTATTTACTGTATTTATTTGAATGTATAACTGTAACTCTAATGGGAAACTTAAAGCAAAGAGTACAGTAGGAAACTCTCCTTCAGGTTAAATTGCCTGCAAATACTTGAAGTTTGTAGCTGGTCACGCTAATTACTAATGTCTACAGTAACCAAAAGTTTTTTCTTCCTCTGATGTTGAAAAGGAAATGCACAAGCGTTTACACACAGCCCCACACCGTGATTTATGTTTTCAAGATTTTAGTATTTTCCTGCTTTTAAAAAAATAAAGCAAACAAAAAAAAGAGATGTTCACCTGCAAAGGCAATTTTTTTTAAATGCGGGGGGGGGGCAATCTGGTTTGAGATCCTTCCGAGTTTTTCAGCCAGGGATGCAGATATAATAGCAATAAGGGAGGGTTTTCTTTCAGCACCATCATGCCTGGCTAATGTTAATATAAAATGCACCAGATCAGCGTTGGGAGAATTCTGGTTGTTGGCTTAAAGTTGCCGAGGTTGAGAAATACTGCTCTAAATGACTAACGAAGAAATGGCCCCCAAATTTTAACAGTCTCCACACCCACAAAGTCTTACTCAGAAACCCACCTTGAACTCTCCCATTCCAACGTAAAGGCAGTAGAAATTGTTTTCCACTCCATATAAGAAAGTTCGTAGAACTGAGACCTGGTTTTATTTAATCAACTGGTTAATATTAAGCAGCGTTTTCCCTTTCTCACTTTTTCTTAGGAAAGGTGCCACAGATTACAAAGGGGGGGGGCTGGGTCTTACAGTCCTGGTTGCTACTTTCTCTAAAGAATCCCGAAGGATATTTTAAGAAGGCAAAAAGCTTACACGATTTGGGTCACTTAGGCTACATTCGTAGGTCCTTTTGCCTGGGATTAAGACCCACATATTTTTCAGTGCAGTTCGCTTCTGAGTAGAAAGATTGGGGCTTGTGGTTACTCCACCTTTTTAAATGTATAAGTTTGGAACAAGAGGGGATCTTTATTACAAAATCGCTACGTTCCCTCTATGAACATTTAGTTGGGGGTAAATGCCATTCAACTCAATGGGATTTGTAATGAAACAAAACTAAGCTTGCCCTCTAAATGGGTTGCATTTGCACTGTGCACTGTAACAAGACAAGAATTTGACGGGTTTTAGAGTCACAGGTTGCCCATAAATGCAAGGAGCTGCAGGGTTCATTTACACACACACACACACACACACACACACACACACACACACACGTGATCTCGTATCAACACAAGGAAAACAAGAGTGCCAGTGTCAAGAATGAATTCATTAAAAGGGGTTAGCTACCCTCTCTTCCACATTGGAGTTGTTTTATTCGGTTTAGAGAAAAGAGAAATATAAGACAAAGGTGACTTTTGTGCGAGATTTTTTTGAAATGTGTTTTAAACACGCAAGTAGAGAGTACCAGTTTGGTGTATTGGTTTAGGCCAATCTAGTTAGTAACCGAGAGACTGCGACCTCTAGTCCCAGTTTAGGTGCAAAGCCAGCTGAGTGACCTTGGGCCAATGTTATAGTTACAACTATAGCAGTCTCTTCGTCTAAAACATCTACACAAAAAAAAGGTCCCTTTTCCACAGCGGGGGCGCGGGGGGGGGGACAAAACATCTTAGAAAATTGCAGAACAAGACGACTCAGATCAACCCAGCCCCTTCTTGCACTCCAAAGCACTTGTAGTGGTGGCGAAGAAAGTGACGGTGGGTCATCAGCCCCCCCCCGGCAGGGCGATATCTCGCGGGGGGGGGGGAGGAGAGGGAGGGGAGAGGAACTGCCAACCGCTGGCAAAGTACAGAAAGCTAAGCTGCTTGGGAAGAGAGGGAGTTCTCTAACCTGTTTCCGAGAGGGAAAGTGTGGGCCAACCTGTCCTAAGCAGAAGGAAAACGAAGTAAAAGTAAGGAACAGGAGTCCTGGGTTTGTGGAGGTTGCTTTAAGGCAGGGGTCCTCAACCTTGGCCACTTTAATTTGAATTTTGAATTTTATTATATTTATACCCCGCCCTTCTCCCGGAGGACTCAGGGCGGCTTACAGCCAGTTTAAAAACAACTAATACAATACAATACAAAATTTAAGAAAATGATTAAAAATAAATATTTAAATAGGCCGCTTCTACTAAAATTTAGTTAAAACCAATTTAAAATACCCCTAGGCCAGTCCTGCC
>NW_015387926.1:488851-516752 GCF_001527695.2 Protobothrops mucrosquamatus | reverse complement strand
GTGTGTGTGTGTGTGTGTGTGTGTCTGCGCGCGCCATTCACCTCCTCCCATCCAAAACTGCCAAGTGCCCCGCCGACTCCTTTTGGGTTGCCTGGAAAGGGTGGCTGAAGGCATCTGCCCAGAAAAACGACCCTCCCTTTCCTGGAAAGACCCCGCGCCGGAGTTTGGATGAAGTTCGGGTAGAGTTGTCCTACTTTCAAATACTTGTATGTGGAATAATATCCCGCTTGTGGTTACACAGCCTCGCCGGCTATTTCTATAGCAATATATTAGCAAAGGAAGGTACTGTATATTCATCAGTTGGCTTTAGATACGGATCTTGCGGCCCGAATTTTAACAAACCGAGTTCCTTTGCAGACTGTGCACCGGGAGTGCACCTATAATTGTGTGTTCGCTTATTTAAGCCCTTGCGTTTGTAAATTTCTTGAGAATAAGGAAACAAACATTAAATAGATGGGCGGGGTTAATCCGCTTGCTTTTTCCAATACATTTTCACACTGCCCTTGGATTATCTACATACAAATTCATACATATATTAAAAGCAAATTTCAGTAACAGAATACAAACCAAATGTGCCCCACCCATCATTAAATTTGACGCTTCTATTTCCAAATGTAAGCTACCTTTGGATCTAAATTACAGAGGCGATTTGGTTTCCAGGAAAAGTAATCAAATAATTTATGTGGGCAATTAGATCTCCGGTATTTTTACTTAGCAGCAATGTGCCCTCATTTATATTTGCCTGTTCTATGCTCAATATAGTTAAATGCACGGTCTGGAGGGAATGAGGCTGCAATCTTATTCCAATCTTATTCCCGTGCAATCCAGAATAAGTCTCATGAAATCTTGCTTATGCCCAAGTAAAACTGCAAAGCACCTAACTGTTCCTTTCTCTGTTTCCTTGCCCTGTTCGGCTCTACAAATCCTAGAAAAGGGAAGCTTAATAGAATTGATTTGCATTTAGAAGATCTCATGCAATGTTATTCAGACAGGATATACCAGCGAAATATCAGGTAGATTAAGTCATATTTTAAAATTTAGCTAGCTGTCAGGAACTTTTATGAACACTGGTCTCAATCATTTTGGAAGTTTTCCTTTGTTTGCTTTTTTTTCTCCTCCCTCTTGAGCCTGGCACACACAATTGTTACTTAGTGGGTGGGTGGGTGGGGGGGAATGAAGCTGAGCCCTCAGAGCTATTGCAAGAATTAGCCTTTCTTTCTTCAGACATTTTACACGCCTCCGGGGCTTTCTTCTCCACCGGGCCAAGTCTACATTAATCCTTTACCACCTCTTTTCTCTACTTACCCTCATGGGAATGCAGAGGAAATATCCTGCATATTCCAAGGGAGACATTTTGTTACATTCTTCATACTTCAAAGGACATTACTGATTCTAACCCTCCACCGCATCTACACAACACGCGGGCCTAAGAGTGTTTTCAGCAAGGAGACGTTCACAACCTTATCCACACCTATTTCTTTTTCAGAAAGATTGGGTGGTTCCTATAACACCAACTAATGTGCAAACGCGTTTTGTGGTCTTGAAGCCGAAGGAAATTACTCCACTAGATTCCTCTGATTTTTGGGAAACTGCGGACAACGCTAAACGCATCAGTAAATGAGTGGGTCCAGGGCTACCGTCCACGGAGAGGAGAGCTTACATTCTCCACCAGATATCAGAAACGCTTACTTTAAAGGCGGACCTGCCCCTGAAACTCTTTCCCAAAAATAACTGGAGACTTTTGGAATCTGCCATCCTCCTGGCCTAGGAAGGTCAAAGAAAAGACGAGGACCGTAACGGCAAATCGGGGCTTTTTGTCTCAACTTAAAGAGTTTTGAGACCGCAGGCAAACTTCGTCTCCTCCCCCCCCCCGCTTCCCAGCGAAGCCGTGTTTTGGTACCCCGGCTCCCTCTGAGAGTTGTGAATTGTCGGGGGTGTTGAGGGGATCGGTGGGATCTTCCGAACTCTCCAGAGGCTGAATTCCGATCGGCCCGATTCCTTCTCTGGCACACGCCCGGCCGTCTGGAAGGGTTGGCCGGACAAGCGGAGTAGAGCTGCCGTCCAAAGAGTCGCTTTCAGCCCCCACAGCGCCACTTTCCCCGTCTGATTAGCCTGCCCATCTCCAGTGTATGCGTGTGTGTGTGTATGGGGGGGAGCGCCACTTCCCTGCAGGTCAACCAGCTTCATTCCGGACACCGGGGAGGGTGGGGGAGACTCCCCGGAGGGCGACTTACCTTCCGGGAAGACCGCTCTCATTTTCAGGTAGCTGGTGGTGAGGCGGATGACGGACGCCTTGTCCAGCTGGGAGGTGATGGCCGAGGGCAGGGGCAGCAGCTTGGCCAGCTCGTAGAATTCGCCGTTCTCCTTTTCCCGCCGCGTCTTGGCGGCGTTCTTGGACTTCTCCTTCATCGCGGCTCCGGCAGGGCGACGGCCGGGCCGTCACTGGCATACTAGAGCCCCGGGCGGAGGCGACGGCGGAGACACCGGAGGGCTGACAGGCAGGCGGACTTTGACTCGGGTCCGCGGAGAGCCAGCCAACCAGCGGGCAACTGAGGGAGGGATGGAGGGGCAGGTCCGGAGCGGCGGCGGCGGCGGCGCTGGCTTAGCTTGCGGGTCTCCTAACCACGAAGCAGCAGCTGTGACTTCGGCTGGCGGGTCGGCGGGACCCTCGGGTGTCGCGGAGCCTCGCCTTCGTCTCTTTCTCTCTCCCCGCCTACTCTTCTCCAAGCTCCGTTTCCATCCAAGAAAAGCCCGCGGCTGTCACCGGGGAGAGGGAATGGGGGAGTCGCCCTGGAGCCTCTTCCCTTCCCCCCCCCCGACTTCAGATCCGAAGCCAAGCGGAGAATTCGAAGCCCAGAAGCTCAAATCCCGTGCAGCGCTCCTAGCCACGACACACACAGACACACAGACACACACACGCGCTTCAAATAAGGGAGCTCCTCTGGTTGGAAAATTGGCCAGCTGGCTGTGCTCTGCCTCCCTCCCCGCACAAGTGGCGGCTTGCCGTGTTGATTTTGGACCCTTTCGGCCCAAACTGATTTACGCCCCGCCCGCTCCCGGGTCGGCGAATCCCGAAACTCTCGAGGGAGCCGGCTTTCCGAAGGCCGCGACTCTCCCCGCTCCCACGGGGGATGGCCGAGCGGTTCCTTCCACTGCGCGGTCCGAGGCAACGCCAGGATTCACCGAGGAGCGCTTCTAGTCAGCCGCCCAGCTCAAGGGAGGAGGGGTCCGGCAGCCAAAACCCCTCTTCCTCCCCCCCCCTCCGCTGGCCCGGTCTCCAGTTCCCGGCCTGAGGCGGTCGAAGGCCCGGTTGGAGCGATTTCCCGCCGAAGCAGCTCCTCCCCCGCTGGCTGGCCGGGCTGGCAAAGAAGCTCCTCAGCTCATTCCCCGCGGCAGGTTGGAAGAGACGGGAGGGGAGGGGAGGGGAAGGGAGGGCGCCTCGCGTGACGCGAGTCTCCTCCAAAGGCGGCAGCCGTAGCAGGAGCCCCGGCCTTCCGCCGCTCGCCAGAGGCTCCAGCCGGAGAAGGGGGAGAAGGGGTTGGGGGGAGAGAAGGGAGGGGCTCCTGGCTCCTTCTCAGCGGTGTGTTTTCTTTCTGCCACAACTTCCCGGGGAGCCAAACTGGCAATTCCTGAGGCAACCCTGACATCCCCCCCTCCCCCCTCCTCCTCCTCAGCTTTCTGGCCGCCCTTCTTGCGCTTCAAGCGCCTCTCCCGCGGAGAGCTCCGTTGGCTTCGCGCGCTCTTCTGGCGCGGCCTGAACCGGGCTGGAGAGGGATTATGCTGGGAGAAGGCCGGAGCTTCTGAAGTCAAGCCCTTGCCTTGGTTTTCAAAGGAAGGCGGGATTTGGACCCCTCGTGCCGCGGAGGCGCGGAGGCCCGCCTGCCTTGTCCCTCGGCGCCTTGCAGGGCAAACGGTCGGTTTGCAAGGAAAGCGGATAACCCCAGCAGCCCTTTCGGCCCCAGGCAGGCCGCCTCTTTTCCTGGTACCAACGAGAGAGGGCAGAGGCAGGCCCGAGTAAACACAGAATTCTAGCGCCACAACAAAAATAACGTTTTTCCATTCGGAATATGGGCCCGGTCCAATATGTAAACAGCGATTCAGTGGGATTTCTCTAGTGTAAAGTAAATGTGCTTAAGGAATAAGCCTTGGGGTAAGGCCACTCTGGGATGCATTTCTCCAGTAGCCTGAGGTGACTTTTCCCTCTCAGAAAGGGCCCCGTGGAGTGAACCGAATTGGCCTACCCTGCCACCCCACTTCTCCCCTTCTGAATTTATCAACTCGGGGCAAATGTTTAGGAAAACGCGATTTTTAAGTTTGATGGTTAGGTTTTCTTCTGACTCTGAATTGGTTCAGGATCAGGCTGCCAAATCCCCTATTCACAGCTCTGAGCGCATCAGAAGGGGGGGTTGAAATAACTTTTGGAAAGAATCCCTGCCTCTTTGATTGGATTCTTCTCTCCACGTCGTTTCACTTTATTTTGGTGTGTGTGTGTGTGTGCGCGGGGTGTGGAGGGTAGTTTAGAGTTTTTCTACTTGAACGGAGAAGCGTTGGCAATATCAGCAGTTAAGGTGCGTCCCCGTCCCCCACCCCCACCTCTGAAGAAAGAGAAGCAGAGCCCAAGAAGCTGCAGGCTGGTCCAGCCGGAGTGAGGGCGGAGAATGGTGGACCCATTTCAGCTGAAAATGACCGCCTCCCCCTATAAGTGCTTAACCGACATTTGAGATTGGACCTCTCCCCCCCCCCCAGGAGTCCCGAGAGCTAAAGCAGAGGCTTCCAAAGCGGGGGGGGGCTCCAAAATGACGGAAAGGAGGCCGTTACCTCCAGCCTTTTCCAGGAGTCGGGGGGGGGGAGGCTGAGTTGCGCCCGAAGTACCGCCGGTTGAGGCCTGTGCACGCACTCCCCCCCGCTCCCCAGCCCCCCTACACACACTTTAAGTCGGAGATAGTATTCTGCCTCTCCTGCAGCTCCGGAGAAGAGGTAGGCCGACGGAAGTCTGGAAAAGCCACTTTCCCCTTTTCACTGCGCGGGAAACTGGCTGGGAACGGAGCAACTCTGGCGCTACGATCTGGAGGTCGACCTTCTAGACTGGAGGCAGAGGAAATGTAGCCGCTCGGGCGGCGGATCAGCCGGTAGATTATACCTGGGCAGGGAAAGACAAGGCAGGCTGGGGTAGGGAAGGGAATTGTCCTCCTCGTCCTTAGCTAAAGAGATTCCCTTCCGTCGGGCCCTTCGCGGTTCCTCCAAGTCTGCAGGGAAGGGCTTCGCCCGCTTCCCAGCTCAGAGCAAGGCCACATTCGCGCATTCAACAGAGTTCGGTTCCTGGGGATTCCGCGCGGTTAATTCCGACGGAAGGAGCTCTGATCCGAAGGCTTGTAACTCCTCCTTGCTGCACCTGAGACCTTCAGCTCTACGCAGCGGCCCAGCAAGAGAGCAGGGCTATTTCCTTGGTTGTGGGTTGGTGGGGGAGATACGGGAGGGGGTTTTTCTGCCTGAAATGTCTCCGTACTTCGGGAAGGGAAGCCCCACTTTCCGGTTCGCCCCGGGTCTCAAGACCTGATCCCAAACGCAGTCGCCCACCGCAGAGCGACCACAAACCTCCAACCTCGCCCCACTTGATGTTCCGTGGACCTCAACTCCACAGATTTGCCTACGGAATGGCGGGGTGCAAACCATTTAAGTGCACCAGCTTCGATGAATTTCTTGGTTGGCCTGCAAAGCCTGACGTTACCTGGAGAAGGATGTAAACTGCGGAGTTTATATTCGGGATTAAGTAGGGTGGGTTTTTTTGCTCCGGATTCCATCCCCTCGGCCCGCCACTGCTGCTGCAGCTGCATTTTCTGGGCCCGGGACAAGGGCTTCCCATACCCCGAACCTCCGCCTTCGTTGGAGGAAGAGTTGCAGACCATTTGTTGAAAGCCAGAGAACGGAGAAAGTCTTGCTCTGTCTCGCCTACAGAGATTTTCCTGAAAGTCGAGTCCCTCCAGTTGAGGCTGACTTCCAAGAAGCGCGATTTGGTGACCCTTGAAACGCCTCCCTCGCGCTGAAACCACTGAGGAACCAAAAGTCTTTGGTTCTCCCTGGTTGTCTGATCTCCCCAACCTGGGTTGCTGTAAACCAGAGGTAGTCAACCTTGGCTCTTTTATGACTCGTGGACTTCAACTCCCAGGCTCAGGAATTCTGGGAATTGAAGTCCACGAGTCATAAAAGAGCCAAGGTTGACTACCCCTGCTGTAAACCTTCGGTCTGCAGTGAGGGGAGTAAGGACTAATTCGTCCCAATAAAGAGGGCAGTTCCTTTTCTAAACCTTCCACCTAAACCGGTCTCTCTTTCGCCCTCACGCCCCAATATACTAGTAGATTGCCAGATGTGAAAGGGGCGCCTTGCATTGCAGTCAATTACAATGACAGTTACGGCATTACAATTACAGCGGTGCAATTTCTACGGTTGGAGTTGCCTCCGTCAAGAGCCGCGGGTTCCGTTCTGTGGGTCCCTCCTGAGAACGGCTCCCCCGTTTGAATCGCGTTGTAATTTGATCGATTAGTCCAGGGGTCTTCAAACTTGGCCCTTTTATGACTTGTGGACTTCAACTCCCAGAATTCCTCAGCCAGCGTACGCTGGCTGAGGAATTCTGGGAGTTGAAGTCCACAAGTCATAAAAGGGCCAAGTTTGAAGACCGCTGGATTAGCCTGACCGGCTTCCTCTCATTTTAATGGCAGCTGTGAGTTTCCCCTGAGCGCTGGTCTCTTGCTGTAGTTTTTAATCCCTCCCCTAGTGGCTGCAGAATCTCACCCATCGGGACCACCTGGAGCGGGAAGCAGAGGGCTATTTTACTAGGGACCATGAAGTTTTCACAAGGGCCAACCTACCTAAAAGTAGGTTTTCGGTTCCAGTCCATCCCATCAGCCTTTGGAGAAAGCATCCCAGCTGTAGAGCTTGAGCGATTCCCCTCACTGGACTGAGTGAGAGAACCGCCCCGACCTCTGGGCCCGGCGAGTGATGGTCAGTGTCAGGGCTCTTCAAACTTGGCCCTTTTATGACTTGTGGACTTCAACTCCCAGAATTCTGGGAGTTGAAGTCCACAAGTCATAAAGAGCCAAGTTTGAAGAGCCCAGGTCAATGTCATAGGAATCCAATGGAGTCCTCTTCTGGGTCAGAATCCCCGATCTAAATAAACCTCGACTATTTTGGAACATAACAAGTTGGGAAGAACCTCCCCCCCCCCAAGAAGCTTTGGGCTGTTTATGTCGCTGGGTTGGTGGGGGGACCTCGACCGAAATCGGGTTGGTAATTGCGATTCCTCGAAATGGCTTCCCGCTTTCTCTTTTCATGGCAAGCCCTGAACTTTCTAATAGGCGAGGGTGACTAAGCCTCTCTTTCTTATTTAATTCCTTGCAGGCACAACCGGATCCAGAAAATATTACTTGAAAAGTGTGCGGAAATAAAGCCGGCAAGAGGGTTCACACTTGGATATGAAATGGGGCGCTTGTGTTTGATCGGCCTTTTTCTCTCCAATTTTCTACAAATAGTATAAGGCTGAAATTAAGCTGAACTTGGTCAAAAGTCCTCAGACTACTTCACAATTAAAGCTGATTCCTCTCTACCTTGTTTCTATGTAAGCGCTTTCCAACATAGTACTAAAACTCTTTCAGAAACATCTTTTGGAAAAAGGCAGAGGAGTCTCTTTCTACTTCCAAATTTAGAAAGTTTTTTTTTTAAAAGAAATTCACTGGAATCTATGGAACAAGATCATCCTGAGTAATTTAAGATCCCGTTTAACATCTCTAAGGATGAATCCAACCCAGTGGTTATAAAATAGTGCAAAAAGGATGTACAGCTGTGCAACTCTGAGTTACTTTGAAATAAACCTTAGTCGAACAGTGGTGTATAAAGGGACAGAGAGAGAGAGGCAGAAGAAATGTCTGGATTTAGGTTTTGCTGTGTCCTCCCCCCCCCCCCCCCCCAATCTCTTCTCTTTCCTGGAGTTTAGTACTCTACACCAAACAGAAGTCAATTTCCAGTTAGCTCAGAAATAACTCACTTCTGTACAGTAACAAAGAGGCTTCTTTTAAAAACCAGACTGGAACGGGAGAAAGTAAGTTGGTTTCTTGTCAAAGAGAGTGCTAAGTTGGTTGCCTTAATCAAGCCCAAGTGCTATGAATCAAACTACCTTCAGGCCGACCCAGTAACTGGATGGAGATCAGATTCTGGGCAGATTCTGGCTGAGATCGCTGGACCAGTTATTCTACGAAAAAGGAAGAAAAGGTGCATTTGATATTCACCGGAATCTATGATACAATGTTTAGGACGTTTTTTCCGAAAAGGATTTTTCTTACTCTGGTACGTTTTCACATTTCCTGCGAGGAAAATTCATGGTCAACAGCTTCTGTAAAAACCAAATTTCCCTTTGATTCACACCCAAAGCTTCTGGCTTCCCTTTGGTAAGAACAGCCTAGAGGGGGTAAATAGATGAGGCAGAGGTTATAGATGAGTCCCAGGTTATAGAAACTGTGGCGTGTTTAACTTATTAGACGTTCAATTAATATAAACTGCTCTGATGTGAGCGGTGCGTGTGTGTATGTGTTTGTGTGTAGCACTTCACACATTATTTGAACGGTTTAGGACTCTCTCTCTCCTCTCACCCGGTTCGGAACTCCAGACTTTCCCTTAAAGTTGAGTTCAGTCATGAGAAATAGAAACTGAGGGGGCCACTAAGTGGATGTCTTTATAGGCTGCCTGGCACACACCTTGTAGGCTGCAGAGAAATGTGGTGCAGGGTCCGAAAGGACTTCAGCAAGTTCTCTCACCTTCAACCCCAAAGGTCGTGTTTGCTCAAAAGCAATTCTTCCTCTATCCAGCGTCCCCCCTGTCCGCCTTTCTAGCTATTTCTTCCCTATTAAATCTGCCAAAACTGGCGAATATGTTGGTTAAGAACTAATTATTACCTAACAATTGCTAAGCAAGTAAGCAATTTCCGGGGAAAAGCTGCCGTCCCCCGTCCAAGCTGACACATCCAGGCTGCCGTCCGGTTCTTGCCGCGCTCCGAGCGCCTTTCAGAATCGTCCAGCGCGGAGCACGCCAGAGCCGCCGTCCCGGCGTAAAGGAGGGAGGGGGGAAGGCGGCTTTAATCTCGTCAATAGGCGCAGGATGGGCTGCTCCGCTCCAAATCGACGGGCGTGTCTTCCGCTCTTGCTTTAGGGATGCCAGCTGCGGAGTCCGCCTTTGAACAAAGTTTGCCTGGAATGGTAAAAGTGGTTTGTTCTGGCGAGTGAAGAAAAAAAGAGGGAAAAGGGAAGCCTGTTTAGAACGTATTACTCGCAAGTCATTTTTTTTTGTGTGTGTGTCTGGTTTTCGGACTCAGGATCATAAATTCTAATTTAGGTCTTAAACTTTGATTTCTCAAAGAACGAGAAAATAAAAACAATTGCTGAATATCCCCGCCCTTGTCGCGGGATAATGCATCGTCTACAAATCAGATAAACGTGATGTTTATTATTTAGAGGAGAGGAGAAAGGCCCGTCTTTGGGCGCTCACAGGGCCATCCTTTTCAGGATCCATATGGGGTTTTTTTTTTGGGGGGGGGAGCTTTCATTCTTACTGTTTCAACTGTTCACTTGGCTACTAACCTAGTCCTCTTTCCTTGGGGGAAAAGAATCCTGCCAATTTTAACTGCCTCTCAGATTAGGACCCAAACCCCTCTGTTGCTTATGTTCTGCTCAGGTAAGTGAAGATGTGCTAAGACTTGCTTTGTAGGACAGATGGGATACCTGCCCAGAAATAAATTCCACTCGATTCAGAGATTTAGTTCCCCAGAAGTAAATTTATGGCGTGTTCCTGTGGATTTGTTCTAATTGGACAGGGGTGTAGTATTGCTGCCTTAGAATAGTTATGCGCACCTACTCCAAAGTAAGCATAACTTTTTCCATTGTAGTCATTCTATACCAAATAGGACAAGAATTAAAAGAGAGAGGGACGGAGAGAGAGGTGTCAACTTGAAAAGATTTTATCTGCAATCTACTTGGGTGTCCACTCCAGAACAAAGGGAAAATGACATTTGAGAGAGAGAAAAAAGGATGCTAGGATCGGGTCATCTTCACAATATCCTCTAATAGTAACCCAGTTTAAACTTGTTCAAATCATTCTAAGAGGATCTCTCCACAGACATTTCAAGAAGATCTGCTCCTGGTAAGCAATCTTTTAAAAAAGGCAGTCCAGGACTTCAGTCCTGAGGGGTTCAGTCTCAAGAAATAAACTTTAGTTGCAGTCCCACAATGGACCTTTCTGAAATCAGCCAACAGTAGGCTTGATCTTTTCAGAGAACAGTCTTCAAATGTGAAGTTATGGAGACCTAAATGTCCTTCTTTCCTATTGAGCATCTTTTTGAATAATGTTGACTTGTCTAATCTATCTGAAGGCAATTTGGTTTATTTTTGAATATCTATTTCTGATTAAACTTTGACAAATTCTAGCTGAATGGGTGCTATTTCATGACACAGTTAGAATGAGGAGAGTCATAATCTAGGGTAGCTGTAGAGTAACAAGCACAAAAATATCTGCTGGCTTTGAATGCAGCCTTACAATAGATTGCCCCAACCAGTGTTCTTCAATGTTTTGGGTTGCAGCTACCCTAAACCCTGACATTATTCATTATACTGGGGCTCAGAGCAGTTGCGGTCTGAAACATCTGCAAGGCACCAATAACTCTGCCTTAGAAATGCCTCAGAAACACCCCCTCTTCTCTGGTGGACAAAATCCTTTGATGTCCCAAAGCTGCAGGTGATGAATAAAGCAAAGGTGACTTGGAAACATTGGGCTGGGGGGGAGAAAAATGAATTAGTCGTTCAAAATCCTCCCCACACCGGAGGTTGATTCTTATATACAACAAAGTACTGGAGATGGGTGAGGCAAGATGTTGGCACATTCTTCTGCCCAGTGGGAAGGAGCTTTTGACCTTCCCATTAATGCCTCCAAGGAGGGAAAAACGAGCCCAAGGGAATTATGCAGAGAAAAAAAATCAGAGCAGCCCAGAGGGATTCTGTTGACTTTCCTTCGATGGCCAGATTCTTTTGGTTGGGAATTCAGGTCTCAGAGCACCACAAGCAAAGATTAAAAATTTCTTATGTCTAAAATATGATAATTTGAGAAGGGTGATTTGTGACCACTCTGGACTGATTTGTTTTATGAACGATTTGTTTTTTTCCTGGCTAGTCGCAATACTCTCAAGAGTCTTCTCCAATACCAAAGTTCAAAATTGTCCTACCTTGCTTCTTCGAAGTTCAGATTTCACCTCCATTGTAGCTATTAGAAAATGCAAAGCTTTTGAAATATATACAGTGCAGAGCAATATTTTTGAAACCATATTCCATGACTTTCACTAATTCCTATACTATACTACCTAGTAGTAGTCTGCAGCACTCTGGTATTTTATGGTATGTTGTGGCTTATATGGACTCTAGCCCAGTGATGGCGAACCTTTTAGAGACCGAGTGCCCAAACTGCAACCCAAAACCCACTTATGCATCGTCGGGTGCCAGGTGGGTGTGGCCCATTGGGTGGGCGTGGCCCATTGCGTGGGCGTGGCTGTGGTGGTAACAGCAGACTGGGTGGGACTAAAAAGTTCAATCAATCAATTCCAACTTTGCAAGATCTTTCCCCCCCCCCCGGCGAGAAATTGACTGATTGATTGAACCTTTTTTTTTGTACACGGCGGTGGAGGCCTACAGTGAAAAGATTTTATAAAACCCAGCTGAAGGCCTAGGACTGGGGCGATGGCGCGCATGCCCACAGAGAGGGCTCTGAGTGCCACCTCTGGCACCCATGCCATAGGTTTGCCACCACTGCTCTAGCCTAAACTAATTTCTTCCTGAAATAAAGAGCAAAATGTCCTTCTTCTCCTAGTCTCACACAGAACTGCCTGAACTAGCCACTGAATCCTTCAGTGCAGTAGGCCACAGTATCATGTACTATGCCCAAATCAGCAGTCTGGGTTAAGAGGCCCAGGGCATATTTTTGTCCCCCAGTTCCGAGGAACAGCTGGGAGCTGGCACTTAGCATTTGCTGCCTGGGACAGCCATCTTATGCTGCTTTACTGCAGTCTGAATGCATAAAAAGAAGGGGGAAAAATTCCAGAGGGTTGACTCTTTTCTGGAGTCTCTGGAGAAATCTTTCACACATGTAATTGATTTGAAAGCTATACATCATAGGTAGCACAGTTCATCCCTCCCTTCTCCCCCAGCTCTTCTTTTGACCAATGCTTGTCTGTGTGACCTCTGGCGCTGAGCCATTATGTGCAACTCACTAATGCTCAGGAAATGGCCAATCAGTTTCAGGGATGCAGGTTGTTCTCCTGCCTCCTGGGGCCACAGTCTCTGGAGAGAAGGGGGAGGCAACCACTTTGTCTCTCTTTAAAATGTCACTGGGATTGTAGGAAAACAGGGAAGGTTTGCTTTGCAAAAGCTTGACAGAAACAACCCAAAGAGGTAGAGAGCTACGTGGGCCTGAGCTGAAGGGGCTCAAGTCAGACATAAATCTGGCTACAGCCCAGTCCCTGAATGGACTACGGACAGCTTGTCATCCCCTTCAGGAACAGCACCTTTGAAACAATTTATGTTCCAAATATATTACTGAGGGCATAATTTCAAGCAGGAAGAGGGTGCAACGTGCTTCTAAAGGAAAACCAAGAGATTGCTCATGAACTCTACTTGTTCCCCCCAAGGGTAGTTGAAATAGTGTCATAATCATTCTTGAAGGACATGTCCTCATGGCACTGCCTGTCCCATTCTCAGCCCATAGCTGAGTCTGTCTAATTTCATATTTAGCTACTCCAGTATTGAAGTGGTATCTTCTGTCATCTCAGGACACAAACCTTGCTCTATGCTTGTTTTCTGGCCTTCCAGCAATGATAATGACACAATCAGGAATCGAGATCTGCCCAGCTCCTACTGGACAATTTTGACTATAGTACACATGCCATCTCCTCCCCCTGTTAGTGGGGACAGCTTTCTGTGGTCATTTTGTTTTTTTACTGTTGTACTGACAAGAACACCTGGCTACAGGCAGTTGCCCACATAATGCCTGGCTGGCACTTTCAGAAACACAGACAGGCTCCATATAAATTATGTTAATTGATTTTAACTCTCAAGCTTCCTCCTTCCGTTATATAGTCAAGATGGACAGATTCTGTCTATAGGTTAAAAAAGAGGCTATTCTATTAATGTTTTTCTTTATCTGTTAAGTCTATCAATGACACATATAAGAGTTAACAGTACTCTTCGTTCCACTTACAAAAATACCACATGGATATGTAAAGGGAATAATGCATTGTTGTACATTTTATTGAATGAGAAACATTGAATATTATGGCAAATATTACATTTATTCTGAGCTGGCCTCAGATTCTCATTTAGGTACATTATAGGAGGAGAGCCATGCTAGTCAATGATGGCAAAAAGATCAGAAGTCTGGTAGCCAACTAACACATTTTATTAAAAGGTATACAAGGCTACAACTTATGAAATTTTATGCCTTTTAATGACATTTCTTAGCTGGAAAAAATATTTTAGATTCCTTTGGTTTTTTTTGTTATTTAGATACAAAAGTCTTTGGGGATTGATTGTGAAGCTTTATTTGTTTGTTTGTTTATTTGTATTTATTTATCTTGTATGCTGCTCAGTGCCCAATGATTCTGGGTAGCTCACAACCAGAAAATTGCCATAGAACCAATTAAAAGAAAGAAAAAAGAAGATAACAAGTGGAAATTATTTTTTATTTATTAGATTTTTATACAACTTTTATTATTTTATAAGTAACTCAAGGTAACAAACATATATATTACTCCACAACAATATTTATTGATGACATTTCATATCAACAGATCAGGCCTGGTAACCCTAATGAATCAATTCAAAATTAGGACTTAAGTGTACATGCTAATAGTGTGTGTAAGGCTTAATTCTTAGGCTTAACTGTATCCATTCTAGTTGCATACTTCAGAATTAAAATCAGAATATGACTATTGTTTTGAATAGCCTGATTGTTTCAATTAGGCTGATGCATGATGAATATTCTGAAAATATTACAGAATAGCACATTAATATTAATTATCTTGAGTAAACATTAGCTTGGCTCATTCAAACTGAATTTTTTTTCCCCCAGCAGGAGTAGATAGTTTAAAAGGTGAAGGCTTTCCTTGAGAAAAGCGGAGCTAATATATCAATTACAAGGGGGAAATTTCCATGCCAAAGAAATAAGTAAAATTTACTTTGAAAAAACATACACTGGAGTATTTTTCTTCTAGTTGTCTGAAAACCTTTGAATGCCATGAAAGTCAAAATAGGTATTTTTGTAAATGATGTTTGGTGAGCGAATGCAACTTTTTCGTTGTCTTTAGCTTGAATGTATACTTGGAGTAATCTAATGGGAATGAATAATTGTTCTTAAAGGAATACAGACTTTTAAATACAATTTTCCCCCCTCTCAATTTATTATTGCCATGAGGCATTATGTAATGCTTGTGATAGAAACTCTGGAAATATTTTAAATAAAACTAACCTTCACAACTTGCTTAGTCATTAATGTAGTTGAATATGACATGAATCTCTGGTTGTCAATAATGAATTAATTAATTGCAACTTTGATGGATGCCTTTAAAAGCTTCTATGCTAGCTAAATTGTTTTAAATATCTGTGTCTACAGAATTTTGCAGCATATTCTGTAATGTTTTTAAAAAATAAAATCTTAACGTTAGAAGAAAGGTATGCATGACCACTGTTACAAAATGGAAACAAACATCTTTCTTCAACCTATCAGCTCTAGAATATTTGGGAATTCTAGTTGCTGAGGAGATTTCTAAGAATTGCAGTCCCAATGTATCTGGAAATTACCAGACCAGAGAAGATTGATCTAGTGTTATGAACAAACACTGTACCAGATCAGCATTCAAAATCTTCTATTCCTAAAATCATCTTGATAATCTTTATGGAGGTCAAGGATTGCAATTAAAAAAGAATCAGTCTATTTCAATATCATTTAAGTATACTATAATCAACTCAAAGTCTGATGACTGGGATGAGATATAAATCCTTGTCCAAAAAGTAATTCCAGGCACCAGAAGTTTAAATACACATATTTGTTTTAAAAATGACAAGAATCTTCCTGGACATTAAGGGCTATCAGTTATGATGATATATTTTTTCTTATAGATTAGGTAAAATGTAATTAGTGTTCTTTAATTTTAAGAAATTGCCCTAAACTTTTAACACATGTGATCATGATAGAGAACCAGGGTGATGTAGTAATTGAATTAGAACTACAGAAATCTGGGTTTAATTCCTTAGGCAACTTTATAGGGTTCTCTGGTTGAAACTGGGTCATTACTCTTTCTCAGTCGAGCTTGTTTAAAGAATTATGAGGAAAAAGAAAGGGGGATGCCATGAATATTCCTCTGACTTTGAGAAATACGAGAGACAGAAAATAAATATGCTAAAATCAGTATTAGATATAACACATTATAATATTTCCATGCTCATTACTCTACCTTAATTTTCTGCTATGTGTTAAACTCTTCTTTATGTGATCTTCTGATTTTTTAGAAGGTAGATGGTATTTGTCACTGTTACTACTATTTGTCTGAAATGGTATAGGGTTTCCTGCTTGAGCAGGGGGTTGGACTAGATGATCTTCAAGGTCCCTTCCAACTTTACTATTATTATTATTATTATTATTATTATTATTATTATTATTATTATTATTATTATTATTATTATTATTATTATTATTATTATTATTCCTTTGGAAGAAGATTATAACACACAGGAATGCATGTGTAGGCCTAATAATGCAATATTGCAAATTTTACAATATGTTTTGCAAAAAGTTGCTTTGAATGTAAATGTTCCAAAATGCATTTTGGATATCTTTATAACTGATTTAGCCAAAATATGGACTCTACCTATATACATTTTAAATTTTTCATAAGCTTTAAAAGCTTTAATTATGGCTTGAATAAAATCAGCAGATGCTAAGCAAATCAATGGATATTAAAGTGTATCTCGTTGTAGGTTGGGGTAATATTTATCTGCAGGCTGTTTTTTCTTAGTTAAAACTATACAAATTAAATAAAAATACAACTACATAACCCATTCATGTAAATTTAAATATAATTGAGAACACACAATAGATATGATCAATAAAAACAACAGTGAGTAATAATAATAACAAAAACTAGCAATGGCAAAGACCAGGAAAACTGAAGAAAAAGACAGAGAGGCTAATTCTGGCTACACAAGCCCAAGCCTTAAGAAAAAAAAATGTATATAAAGCCAGAATTGAGAAGACAGCAACAGACAGCAAGTGGTGCCACTGCAAAGAAGCTGAAAAAACCATGGACACCTTGTTAACTACTGTAAGAAGATCACACAGAAGATTACAAACAATGGCATAACAAAGAAGCAAAAATAGTGTATTGGATTATCTGCAAGAAATACCATTTACCTGCAAGCAAGAACAGGTGGGGCCACAAAATAGACAAAGTAACAGAAAATGAAGAAACTAAAGCGTTTTGGGACTTTAGGATTCAAACAAACAAGCACCTGCCACATAACACCCAAGACAATTGTCAGTAAGAAAAACAAAAAGTCTGGATAATGAACATGGTAGTACCTGGAAGCTGAACAGAAAATCACAAATTCAAAGTGTACAATCTACACTGCAAATAGAAATAGAACTACAAAAGGAAGCAAAAGTACCTTGGGTACAATCCAAGCAACTGGAGCAACACTTGAACACCATCGGCATTGATAAATTCACATCAGTTAATTGCAAAAGGCAGCTTTATTTGAACAGTTTACATACTGCGACGATACCTCCAACACCATCAAACATCCACATCTGCCTATACATTGGGAAGGACTTGATGGGCAGACAAAAATGCCAGTCTGAACATCTGGCTGACTGTGTGATGAACTACATAATAATAATAATGTTTCCTAAGAGAATAGAGATGAGACTATGGAAAGTGTTGTGTCCTGAGCCTGCTAAGAGTAGAAAAGCAGGCTCAGAATTGTTGCAAATGGTCCCGGGCAAACCAAAAGCTGCCCGGGACCAGACAGAGCGGCGCCAGCCTTGAGCGCATGCGCAAGGCGTGAAAATGGTAGTTCCTATTGGTTAACATTGTCTGGGTCTAAGGCCCTATAAAAGGCCTGCGTGCCTTTTGCTGCTTGCTTGGTTGTAGGAGAAGGTTGATAAAGAGCTTGTTGTATTCACCATGTGTCTTCGTCAATTGCCAACGAACGGAATACACAAAAGAAAGAGTACAGAAAAGAGCAACAAAAATGATTAGAGGACTGGAGGTTAAAACATGAAGAACGGTTGTAGAAACTGGGTTTGTGTAGTCTAGAGAAAAGAAGGACTAGGGGGGGGGGTGAAATGATAGCAGTGTTCCAATATTTGAGGGGCGACCATAAAGAAGAGGGGGTCAACCTATTTTCCAAAGCACCAAAAGGCAAGACAAGAAACAATGAAAGGAGAGAAGCAACCTAGAACTAAAGAGACATTTCCTAACAATGGGAACAATTAATCAGTGGAACAGCTTGCCTTCAGATGTTGTGGGTGCTTCATCACTGGAGGCATTTAAGAAGAGACTGGACAGCCACTTGTCTGAAATGGTATAGGGTCTCCTGTTTGAGTGGGTGGTTGGACTAGAAGACCTCCAAGGTCCCTTCCAACTCTATTATTCTGTTAATATATTTTTTTACTTTTCAACCCAGAATAATTTGCTATTCAAACAATGGCTTCTTAGTGTTTACTCCATGCTACAATCTGACCAAATATTAGAATAATTGTTTCCTTTTGTGTGACAACAGGCTAATGGTTCTCAGTAAAACCATTTTGTGTACCATTGACACAGTAACTGAACCATTTTGTATTCCAAGGTCACACAGTACAACTCATCTTTCTATGTGTTCAATTCCTGTAGCTTTATGAAGGAATGCAATCTATTACATATTTCAAAAAATTACTTGCTGGTTTTCATAGAATATCAAACAAATTAACTTTCATGGAGTTCTGTCCCTTGTATGGTGTAAAAATTAAGAGATAAAGATTTTAAAAATAAATTTTTCCAAAATGGTAAGTTTCTCAATATCACAAGTAACTTTTAATAAGTCTTCAAATAATGTACTTGGGAAGCCCTTCCTCATTCAGTTAGGTAGGATGGATCTGATTAGGCCAAGCATCTTAAACACCCTTTAATTTCAGTCATTCTTCAGCTGACAGTGTGGTGGCTTTCACAAAAACAAATCCAACTTTTGATTTTGAGGTGATAGGGCAAATCCTGCCTAAAGATTGCATTTTCTGGTTTGCTAATTTTCTGTTGCCTGTACCACTTATTCCATGATGTTGGGTTCATCTAGTCTCAGTCCATAAGTGACCCAGCTTTTAGTCTTCATTAGGGGTACTACTTTTCAAGAAGCAATTCTCCTCTTAAGCCAACACAATCTCATCATAGCTTAAAAATCTGTAAAATCTGTAAGCCTTTGTCATCCGTTAACTTGGAGGAGAATCAGATTATGTTTTAGAAAACATGGGTCCCATGACTCTCAGTGATCATCAGCCAACTTCCATTTCAGCTATTTTTCTTCCAATGGTTGTTCTCTCCATTAGCCCTTTCTTTCCTCAGATCTTATCATATATGCCACTTCATCCACAGTTGAACAGAACAAATCCTTATCAGGCTTCCAGCAGAACGGAGGAGAAGAAAACAAAATTCTACTATATTATTTGGAGAGTAAAACGAGAGAATGCTAATGCTATTCTGTGTTTACAGTATTCCTTACTGTAAGGTGCAAAATAAAAAGCTTTTAAAAAAAATCACATGATGAAGAAGGAAAATCATACAGTGCAAGACCAGTCAGGTATAATTAAAACTGCCACAGTAGGTACAATTAGTAAAAATAATAAAAAGTCAAAGCTATGAGAATATGTAATAGCAAACTAATTCCGAATAAATGTAAAATAGAGAAAATCATGATAAAACCACAGCCATTATAAAAACGCACCACATAAATTATACCAAGCGATGCAAAAAGGGGAAGAATATCAGTTCATAAAAAGTAAATCTGAAAACCCTGCCTGAAAAAAAATCGATGCCTATTAAGTGGCCATAAAGTTCAATCCTTTAGCTTCTTTGTAAGGATTGGAAAGGAGCAGGGCAAGTGTAATCCAAATGGCTCTGCTAGCGGCCATTTTATTCAAAATTGAAATTTCAACAGATTACTAACGACATGGCTCTCCTGAGAGTTAAATACCCCAGAAAGTGTGTTTTTTTGACATAGAGCGGTTCCCAGACAGAGCTGCAATTCCCCTTCTTTAATGCATTTATAGATGATTAGATAGGGAAAAGAAGCAATTCAAAAGACGGCTAGACTGCAGACTATTTTAACAGTGGTTTGTCAGGGTTGTGAATTCTCCCATTTCTGATTTAAACCTCCCTTGAAGCATGAAGTTCCCTTTAATGTCCAACAAATACATAAACTCCATTAATCATGAATATACGACATCTTATTCATTAAACCAGAGTGATTGCTTGGGTATGAATGCTGAGTAGTGACTGTCTAATGTCAGGAGTTCTTGAAAAAAGAATGTCCCAAATGTGTACATTGATTCTATTTCTTTTTCTCTGCTTGCTAAATATATATACCAAGTGGTTTATTTTTACAACTGTACACAAAGAAATGTTGTTTTAAGAGGCATTGAAACAGTCTGAAAGAAGCATTAAGTTGTTCTATGAATAAGAATGAAGATTAATAAACAGAAAACAGAGCTAGCTTTCAAAAGGCTCTTTGACAAGATGGACGAAGGCATTTTTCCATTACACTGCATAATGTAATGATATTATGTACCAGTAAGACTCTGGATATTGAGTGGGACCTATATCTAAGTGGGTATACAATGGCAGCCTTACAACCATTATTACTTTTATAACTAATTATTATTTGGTAACATTAATTACATGTATGATAGAATATGCACTTGGTAACACATCAACATTTGACAGCATGACATGCTGATTTAAGAAGGAGTGTGTATCTTCAGCTAGAAGTGATTTTGAACTTTGGACAATAGTGTTGCTTTGACCAGCCACTGCACTTCTTCATGAGGCTAGCAGACTACAGAAACGTTATGGTTTTGCCTTGTTCTATCCCTTCAGACTGGGACTGATCCCTGTACTTTCCAGGTGCATTAGGGATAGATAACATTGCTTTTCCACTTGCACACGTCATACAACCAATTTACACAACAAAACAACTTCATTTACAGACAGGCTCTTTCTGTCCTGGCCTGACAAAACTTTCATAGTTTTGCAGTCAGTTGTACTGCTAGGTTCCTTCTGCATATTTCCCAATCTATCTTCAGTGCCCATTGGAAACTGATTTTGACCTTTAGTCTTATTGGTTGTGAAAAAAAGGATTTTTTTCCCAGTTCATCCCATATGTTAGTTTTAATACAAAGCAATTAAAAGGACTTCTATCAGCTTGATATTATCACATCAAGATATTTCTATGCTGCTAGTAAAAGAGAGAGACATGAATGAGTGACTGATACCCTGTTTAATGATACTTCATTTTCTAAATTAGTGAACATTCAACCATGCAATTGATCCTAAAGTTATGCAGAAACACTTTTAGCAATTCATTATGTAATTTATAATCTTTGATTATGACATTTCAAAGTTATTTTTATAAGCAATACATAAAAGAGCTGTGGTGGCACAGTGGTTAGAATGCAGCATTGCAGGATAACTCTGCCAACAGCCAAGAGTTTGATCCTGACCAGTTCAAGGTTGACTTAGCCTTTCATCTTTCCAAGGTGTGTAAAATGAGGACTCAGATTCTTGGGTGCAATATGCTGATTCTGTAAACTGCTTAAAGAGTGTTGTAAAGTGGAGTTCCCCAACCTTTCTGGGTTGGCAGCCTGGGGGGGAGGGGGGAAAGAGGGGATGGTTTTATGGGAGAGGCAGGCACGTGCATGTGGGCAGGCACATGCATGAGCATCTGTTCCTTGTGCAAATGCAGCCAAAAGCACCCATGACGCTCGTGTGAGGGAGGCCCCAAGCACTCATGTGAGAGGGTTTGCGAGCATCCGCAACACTTGTGCAGGTGGGGCCACAAGCACCTGCAACACTTGTGTGAGTGAGGCCCTGAGCACCGCGATGGTCGCATGAGTGGGGCCATGAGCGCTTGTGATGCTTCCATGAGTGAGGCCATAAGTGCCCGCGACATGCATGGGCACAGCCAGCCACTCACGTGGTCCATTTCTGAACAGACTGGTAATGGGCCATGGCCCACAGATTGGGGACCACTGCTGTAAAGCACTGTGGAGCGGTATATATATTTAACTGCTATTGTTATTGCTATTGCTATATGCTGAAGAGAGGTATACCAAATGTAATTATTTTTAATATTTTTTTATTTGAAATAATCAGTTGATCGAGGGAATTGCTAGTCACATTGTATATGCAGAAGTAAGAGACAAAGACTGAATATTGAAATGTTCTTTCTTCCCAGTGTAAATCTTTGTAAACTTCACCACGCTTGCTTGCTGTCTTCCGCCTGTTACTATTGAAAGCTGTTGTGTAAGATACACTAATAAAAGTGAGATAGCATATAGCTGTGTCTACATTTCTTACTATGTTATCATAAAACTCCATCTTTCAATATACTAAATAATTTAATTTAAAGGTTTAATTTTTATCTCTTTTTTAAAGTCTGCAAAGAACATGCCATGAAAGCATGCAAACGTTGCAACAAATTGGAGAAACTGTTTATTGACTCTACCGTATCTATTGATAATTACTTTGACATTAAAAAGTAACCATATCAAAGACAGGATGTATGTCACTTAAGAACTGCAATTTAATTAGTTCCCATTTCAGATGGCTTATGAATGTTGATGAAACTTTTTGCAGTTTTAATATATCAGCCCTGTAGCTTTGTTTGAGTAGTGATCATTTTTGCTGAGCATTTATCGTATTTATCGGTACAAATATGATTTAAAAACCCACTATTGAATTATTTGGAGAGAAGCTGATTCAAAATCAATAAATCCTGACAGAAGCCATTAACATTGTAATGAGTAACTCTATAATACTGTAAACCTGAGCTGGCAAGACATGGACTCTGAGATGTAAAGACAAAATGTTTAACTATTGTAAATAGATAGCTCAGTGGCTGGAAAACTGTCAGCCACTTTCAAGAACAAAGATGTAAGAATCATGAATAATGTAAACCTCCAATATTTTACGTTACCATCTATGTCATTTGCCAATCTTGTTGTAAACCATCATTTTAGGTATATTTTCTTTTTTAATAATTGGAATAATATCTACATACTGGACTTTAGTAACCTCATGGCAAGAACTTACTAAACTAATCACATAAGAGCAAAAGAAGGGCTTCTCATGTAAGGTTCATTTGTAATATTAATTCTATTTTTTGGACATAAATGGATAATTCAGCCAAAGCTGCTTACACCATCACGAGAGTAAGAAATTGCTGTGAAATCTTCATTTTGCTAATGAGCTTTAGGTTGCATGAGTGGCCAATTTTCTGTGGCCAAGTATACCATTAATTATTTTTGGGAGTAATTATTTTGTAGATCAAGGATCTTTATTTATTTTATTTATATTTCACATTTTTGGATTTCCCATCTCCCTCAAAGTGTGTGTGTAATGGGAAAAGGAATAACATTGAGGAACAGGAGGAAGAACTGCAGACAAGATAAGAGTCAGATAAAAGGAATCTGGGTCTCTGGTAGAAGTATAATTTGACGTAGCATCTCAGATCTGACTCTCCCTAGTTCTCATGAGGATAAAGGATGGGGGGGGGAGCACATTCAGATTTGCATAATTTTGTTATTGTAACCTCCCATAAAAGTAGTATTAACTTGCAAGTCTTTGGTGTCCAGATTTGGTCTACTGGAAGGGCTGACGGCATAGGTAAAAGAGTTTTGGAGAATTTGGCATTTTAAAATTTTGATGTGACCAATTTAAGCCTCGTATCACAATTTTATTTCACTTGCCAGCACAAAATAGCCAAAACTTGTGTCATCTACCTCTAGCAATCATGATAAAGCAGGCTCCAAGGCAATAATAAAACAAGACTACATTTGGCCCTAAGGATGCAGGTTTTCCACTATTGTCGTACGTACGTATGTATGTATGTATGTATGTATGTATGTATGTATGTATGTATGTATGTATGCATGCATGCATGCATTTATTTATTTATATGCCTATTCATTAATGTACTTGTGCACTCATTTAATTTACAGGGCCATTTAATAGCCTAATGTTTGCTCTTTTCATAATAGATCAATTTATGCTATACTATATGACTTTCAAACTTCTACTCAGTTTATTAAATTACAGTAATTTTAAAGTTAAATGGGGTGATAAGATGAAGTCACCATAGCTGCTGGGCAACCACTGTAACCAACATGAATTCCATCATTTTCCTGCTATCTAAAGAGTAATAGGTAGAACTGGAAACAAAACTGAGGGTTAGATACAGGAAAAAAAGACAACAAGCCAGAAGGAAGATGATAATGGCTGTTGATCTGATATGTTTCTGCTGTACTCGAAAATAAGAATTCATGTTATGAAATGGTTGATATGTTAAGGCCTGCAGGAAAGGCCCTTCTGAGGATCCCCTCTGCAGAAAACCCTTTGATAAACTGAAGAATTATTTCCCCCAACTGTGTTGCTTTTAAATTGTGGGACATTCTTCTTTGGGAATTATGAATGGCTCCCCACCTTTCTAGAATGGGTATTAAAGCACATCTCTGATATTGGGCTGAATGATTATAGTGCTGATTTATTATTGTTTCATTTTATGCACTTTTAATAATAATAATAATAATAATAATAATAATAATAATAATAATAATAATAATAATAATAATAATAATAATAATAATAATATAATAATAATAATAATAAAAATAAAGTTGGAAGGGACCTTGGAGGTCATCTAGTCCAACCCCCTGCTCAGGCAGGAAACCCTATACCATTTTAGACAATACTTCAGGCAATACTTTCATTTATGCAGAAAATTGTTTAATCTTTTTCTGTTAGATGCCTTGAACATTTATTTATTTGTTTGTTTGTTTGTTTACTTACTTATTTACTTATTTATTTATTTATTTTCCAATGCCATTGTAACTTTGGTCACTAAACAAACTGTTGTAAGTTGAGGACTACCTGTATGATTCTCTGTCACTGAACTATGTTGTTAGTGATAATATTCAATCATGTTAGTTTCTTGATCTACATTATGTGCCTGTCATTTACTGCCAAGACTTACTAAGACAGATATCTAAAGTATCTTTAGAATTTTCTGTGGAAGGCATGACATTTACTTAAATATTTAAATGTATTTCGACATTTTGTTTCAGAAAAGAAATATTATTGCATTGCTCTTTGAAAACATTTCTAAGCTCTAAAAGAGACCAATAAGGCATGATGCTCCACCATGTAATATACACAGTGTAGACTTCAATGGGCCTTTGGTATAGCGTCCCAATGTACTGTCTCATAGGAGACCCCCTGCCTACCTTTATCTGACAGTCCTCTAATGGTATTAAATGACCACTATTAAAACTCTTCATTATTTCTCTCCTATTTAATAATTATATAGGAGATATTATAATCTGGGTAGCAGATTATGGTGGAAATTATGGTAATGATGACTAATCATTATGGTAATGACTAATGTTCCAGCAGGCTGACAAAGATGTTTCCCAGGGAATCAACCTGCATATAGCAGTTTTGCAATACCAGAAATTCTATTAGGCTCTTATATGTGCCCCAGAAACAGGGAAGTTGTAAAGTCCTTGATCCTGCTACTTTATGTAATGCTGCCATGTTTTAGCCCAGCCACAAATTCAGTCCAATTCTACGATTCTTTTTAGAAAGCCTTTCACAAATAATTGAAGTATTGATGTTACCTACTCTCCATAGCCTAATATTAGAAACAGGTTAGGTAGACACTTTTTGAAATGCTTTAACATTTAATAAAATTATTTCATACCTGATATTTAATATCAGCTGAGAAAGATCAACAAGGTATTTCATATTAAGGCACAGATATACATATCCCTCCTGCTACAGGTGTGCACAGGGAAAGCTTTTATTTTAGTAAATACTCTCTTTGGCTTCTGCAAAGATTTGGTTTGCTATTCAAAACAGCCAAGCTTGAAGATTTCTCCAGGCTGCTATTAGTATGCTGATCATGCCCAGGATGCTCAAATCTTTATTGGCTGTGTGTGCAGCTGAAAGGTTGAGCTTTATTAAACCCTCATCTCCTGCATTTTGCTGTTTAGTATGTGTTACAAAAGCTGGGATCAGCTTTGAATGCAACATAATCCACATGGCCTAATGGCTTCGCTGATTTACAGAAACTTTATCTCAGGTAGCAAGCATTTTTCCTACGACTCCCATTATAAAAGGGAGACGCAGTGTTTGCATTATGTTCATTTTAGAGTGACAATGGGAAACAAATTAAAACTGTACATTGAACTCTTCTCTCATAAGGACTTAATCTATTGCTTCAAGCCCTATTTAATGGCAATTGAAATCATGGCAGCAAGATTTGCAATAAAACAACAGGAACCAGTTAACAGCTAGATTCCACTGGCATACACGATGAAGCAAATTCATACATATGGGTAAAGTTTTCTTTATGCATACATATGATTGATATTATATCTGCCAGTCTCCTTCTGGAAAATACAGTTGCAGCCCACCACCATAAATTTATCTTTATTTTTTAAATGTATGCCCCAGCCTTTCTGTGACAATTAGCATTTCTAGGTGGCTTACGGGCAGAATAAAATTACTGTATTATTTCTTCACCTCACCCAATCCCATCTGCCATCCCATATGCCAAATAGTCTTTTTCAGTCCGGCACTTTTCCAATGTATTGGAGTGACTGGAATTGTGGGTGTGCAGCATACTTTAGTTTCAATACATTTAAAAGACACCATATAACTCCTTGGAACCACAATAGTGAAACAGAAACACAGAAACACACAGTGCAGATTACCGACATAAAAAAATCATAAGCAGTTAAAAGGACCAGAAATATTAAACAACAAACGAACAAAACCTAAACAGAGCAAAAGAGGAAAACTTTATTTAACTGGCCTTAAGCAGCAAATGAGGAGGTAATGGTATTGCTTCCAATACGAAACAATGGGGAGAGAAGGATTCATCTGTTTCAGTTTTCCTTTGTTTCTCATTTTATATTTCAGCCATTTCCCACCTCATCATGGACTTTTTTAGCCTACAAACTATCCCTCTGTTGCCTATATTATGACTTAAAAGGATGTGTGAATCCTGCCATTGCTTGAATGTGATGGGGCATTTATAGTCTCAGTTCTTAAAAAGTTTTGTTTCAAGGCTCCTGATTACTTTACTTACCGATAGAAATTTGAATAAATATTTCTTCTTAAGGACTCCCCATTCCATTTGAAAGCATTCTTGTAGTTGATACTGGTTGTCTTTTTAATGCCATTTTTATCATTCTTTCACATAATGGGAATGTTCCAGTATGACAATAACTATCATTTTAACAAGAAAGATTTCAAAATATGCTCCCTGAAGAATTTCTTCTAGTAAAGTAAATTTAGCATAGCAAAACTGGCACTGCAGAACATCTGTTCAAACATTGTTAGAAGAGGGAAACCTCCATTTAAAATAATAATTAAAAGATCTGGGTATTATTAAACATTAAGCCATGCTTGCTGAAGCAAGCTCAGCCATTGTTATAGCGTTTCCTTTAAACAAATAAAGGATTTTGCTGCAGTATGCCTGAACAGCTTGATTCGCATGGATTTTGTTACGCTGCTAATGTACCTGTTTTTGAAATACTTTTATATTGGCCAGATCAGCAGTGAATTTAGTCATCTTACTTTTTATGACTTTGTCTTAAAAAAACAATTCTCCACCCTTCTCAGTTAACTTTGACATTTTAAACTGCTATCATCATTTATCTCTCATCAAACTTCTATTATATATTAGTTGTAATCTTTGGATGGAGGAATGTTCTGAATTTCAAAGACATGGCTGCTGAGGTAAAAAGAGAAGCCCCACAATTCAATTCACTTCTTTTAAACAGGTTTTCTGCTTTACATACCTGTGTTTCAGATGCTCTTTTTAGTAGTTGGGATACAATTTTTGCTGGATGATTGATTGATTGATGTTTCATTCACTCACTGGATTTAGGTCCCACCTTTCCTTCTTGTGCTCTTGGGGTGGTATGCATCACACTCATTCTTCCAATATTTTTCCACATTAATAAATCTGTGAGAAAAGTTGGCTTCTCACCAACCCAGAACTTTGTAAACTGAATGTGGACCTGATCCTAGGACCCTTTGGTTGTAATTCAGCACTTTAACCATTGCATCTCACCAGATCTATCAGAAGAACTGAACAGCACATCATTTTCCCAGTTTTGAAATTAAACAGCACATCAGAACTTATATTTCCTAAATTATTTAAGGAATTGGAATTTATTGGGGAATTGACTTTGGCAAACCTTGACTTGCAAATAGATATTTTGCCTGAACTTGAGCAAAAAAAATATATGATACTACTCTCTCTCTACCTTAAAATTCATAATACCGTTTAAAGGAATATTTTATTTTATTATTTTATTTTATTTATTATTTTATTTTGTTGTATTTTATTTTATTATTTTATTTTATTATTTTATTATTTTATTTTATTATTTTATTATTTTATTTTATTATTTTATTTTATTATTTTATTTTATTTTATTTTATTTTATTTATTTTATTATTTTATTATTTTATTATTTTATTATTATTTTATTTTATTTTATTTTA
>NW_015387926.1:438832-487982 GCF_001527695.2 Protobothrops mucrosquamatus | reverse complement strand
CAAAGTAGCAAAAAGCCTGCAATACATTCAATGGTGTCAAAACCAACAATCGTTTGGTAGCTGGTAGACATTAGCTCTTTCCTGGTTTAAATTACTTTTTTGTGCAGCACACTTCTAGCACTAATATAGATAGGCTGGAACAAGATCTGTTTTAATAAAGAAAAATGCAGGCTATTGCATTTAGGGGAAATATAGGAACTATACAAGTTATTCTGATTCATGGCTTGGAAATACTATATCTGAAAAGGACTTGACACAACAAATTGAACCTTAATCAGCAGTGTGAGAACGCTGCTAGCACAGGCTTCCTAAATTGTTTGCCATCACACCTCCCCTGAGTGTCATCTTTGGGAAATGATGGATTTATTGTAACAATATAACCAAAGTGTTATTCACACTTCCTTTGGATCCAGTCTGCATCTCCCCAAGGGAGCTACACCTCAAAGTTTGATGTAGCTACACTTCAGAGTCGGGAAACCTCGTGCTGGAAGGTCTAATGCAGTTCTAAAGTATTAGAGGAAGAATTGTATCAAAGATATCTGACATCGTTATTCCTCTTATTCTACAAAGGTGAGACCACACCTGATGTATTTCTATATTTTTAGGAGGATGTTGACAGGCTAAAGTGAGTTAAAAGAAGAGCAATTATAACAATATACGGACTTCAAGAAGTAACTTGGTATGGTATGTGTGGACATATTCATATTCAAATACACAAAGAAAAGCTTTAGGAAACACAGTGAAGAACTATTTTCCATGATCATTGAAACTAGGACCAGAAATAATGAATATAACGTAAAGGTATTCAGATTTCCTTTACATATAAAGAGGAGTGGGGTTGTTGCCTTTTTTATAATAATTTTATTAAAGTTTACAGATATAAAGATAAAAAATTAATGCAAACTAAGAAGAATATAAAAGTTAAAAAACTGCAGTGAGTTTTTTTTAAAAAAAGAAACCCAAAAGAAAACTAATACTAAAACAACTACATACAAAAAAGAAAATCTTTTATATTTAAAGAAATGACTTCCCCATTTATCAAGACAAGTGGAAACAATGACAGAACTTATCACCTTCTCTAATATTCTAACAAAAGGTCTCTTATTCCCATATCTCTTGCCTATAAACAAATTTTAAGAGCTTTGTCATTCAGTTCTAATTAATTCAGCATTAAAAGTTACCAGAAGTAGCATTTATATTTTAACTTTAATCAAATAAATCAACTTTATGTTCCTTTATTTTTTACAACATAGTGTATCACTTTCTCTGAAAATACAACAAAAATTCCTCTTCCCATATCTTAATTCTCAATATATAAACAAATCTTTAAAGTCATTAATAGCCCAATAGAAGTGATTAAGAAAGGAAGTGGGCAAGGCCCAGCATCTGTTTGAAGGCTCTAAATCTCGACATGGGCAAAACCGACTTTCTCTTGTCTCCCAGAGCTCTAAACCAGGGGTCCTCAACCTTGGCAACTTTAAGATTTGTGGACTTCAATTCCCAGAATTTCTCAAATCTTAAAGTTGCCAAGGTTGAGGACCCATACTCTAAACCCACCAGAGACCACTGTTTTACAGTCTCCTTGTGGAAGCATCTGTGTGGGGGGTCACAAGGTCTTCTCCTTTATCCAGAGAGTAATTTCAAGGTGCCAGTCTGTTTACCGGCTCATTGTTTCGCTGCAATCATTGCCAATGCAGTCCGCCATTTCTTCCCTAGAGGTCATTGTAAATTGTGAGTTCTCCAAACCTGGAGGTTTTTAAGACGTTGCACTGCTGTTTCTCATGGATAGTTTACTAGGTTTTCTACATAGGCAAGAAGGTTGGATTAGATAACCCTTGTGGTCACCAGGAGTGGCATTGCTAGGTTCTCGCCAAGGCTCTGACAACAGTAAAGGACACAGTGATGCCTTTGTGCATACACATAACAGAATAACAGAGTTCGAAGGGACCTTGAAGGTCTTCTAGTCTGTTCAAGCAGGAGACCCTATACCATTCCAGACAAGCGGCTGTCCAGTCTCTTCTTAAAAACTTCCAGTGAGGGAGCACCCACAACTTCTGAAGGCAAGCCAGTTCCACTGGTTGATTGTTCTCACTGTTAGGACGTTTCTGCTTCTCTTCTTGATTAATTTCCAGCTCCTTGATTAGTTTCCATACACTCTGCTGCCTCCTAGTCTTTACTTTGAATTGCCATCTTTGAAATGCTTTCCCACTCCTGCCCCAGCCATCTTGGTTCTGTCCTTCATCATCACCTCATCTCATCTCATTTTATCATCTCATCTCTATCTAACCCCAGCCCAGGCCAACCCAACTCAGCCTAGCTCAGCCCTTACCCAAGGCAGCTTGGTTATTCTTAGATGTTTTAGTGTAAAAATAATGTTTTCCTCTTTAAGGAAGGCATAAGCCATGGAAGCTTTCCTCTGAGTGCAATCTGAATACTTTACTGATCAGTCCATATCATACTCAAATGAACCCTGCAAGAGCTAGGATTAGCCTTCCATGTATGGACTACTGTAAACCATTTCCACATCCCTATGATCTCTGAAGTTTGTATGGAAAGCATCCACTCCTTGTTCAGGCCTAGATCAGCAGCTGGTCAGATGAGGCAGTGTGTTTGTGTGTAGGGAGAGCATTGCAGATGGAAGAGGGAATGAGGACTGGCTCCAGTTCTATTGCTTTACAGAGAAACTCTCTGGGTGTACCTGTCAGCTATTGAGTTGCTCTTGCACACAGATTAAGCTTTGTTCTGGAATAGCTAAAGTGCTATTTTGGAATAGGGTTAAACTATCAACAACCAATTGACCCCCTCGGAATGCATCACACTTGTACAAAAACCAGAGCAAGCTTTAACAGACAACTAAACCGGTTGGTTTGGCCATCAGTCAACACTCACCTCCTCCCAAGGCTTATTTCTATCCCATATTGAGTAGAATGATTGATAGATGGTTTCCTACTGGTTGGGGATGTTTATAGGAGGGGAGAAAAATAGAGGTTTGAGTTTCAGTACTCCTGCCAATCCCCATCAACCTAACCACAGCAACTGTGAAGTGCCCCCATCATTGTTGGTCTGATTCAAGAAGATCCACAGCTGAACTGACATGTACCCAACATCTACGTGAACACCTGGGGAGCATTAACTTGCATTAGGTAATACCATGTGACTGCTGCAGCACATCAAGTGCTTTTCACTTTTCATGGCAATTTCAGCAAAATTCAATCCATTAGTATGAAAAGAGCCTGAAAGCCATCCCGCTAATTTTGGTGTATTTATTTTTTATTTATTGGCCATTATGTTTAATGTATAGTACTCATATTGTGGATAGGGAAGAACAGAATGCATGTGAGGGAGGGCCACTATAGGTGCCAAATTAACTTGCCTTGCATTGGATTTTATGGTTAATTCATTCAGGCAGTGAAATATCTTGGGGTTACTCTGTCTCTGGTGGCCTCTAACTTGTCAGCTATGGACAGAGAGCTACAGCCAATGGTCACTAGATTCAAAATGGCAGGGTGACGGTGAGCAAAACCCTTCCTCTTTTTACATGCATGCAATGTATGTGCTTGCACATTAAAAATGGGTGAAGCTTTGATCACCCAGTCACATCTGCATTTTGAAGCCAATGATTATTGCTATGAGCATCTCTGCAAAAGATGGGTGTAAATGACACAATTCTCTGCCTTATGCTTTCGTCTGATATGTTAACTTTACTGATGCTGTTCTTATAGTTTACTGCATTTGATATTTGGGGACAGTGAGAAGATTGTAACTTACAGAGTCATCGGAGATTTCATAAAATAGAGCTTTATCTACTGTAGTGCTGGTTTATTCTTTTCAAGGAAGTGTTATTTTCTGAAGGATTGCAGTCATGATTCTGGGTGCACTGAGGTATATCAAACATAAATAGATTTATGTAGGTGGATCGCATCCAGTAGATCAGGGGTCCCCAACCCCCAGTCCATGGATCAGCACTGGGCCGCAGCATCCCAGAAACTGGGCCGCACAAACAAGTGAAGCTTCATTTGCAGAATGCAGGCAGCCCGTGAAACTACACCCTCTCCGGTTTGTGGGAAAACCTCTCTTCATGGAACTGGTCCCTGGTACCCAAAAGGTTGGGGGCCTCTGCAGTAGATGTTCAAATCTGAATGTATTAACACCAGTGGATCTAGTCAGGGTTCTTTCCTAATAATTGCATGGCTTACATGTGCTATTTTGTATTCCCTTTATTCTAAATTCAGATTCCAACTATCTGCTTATAAAGTTTCAGAGGGATATAATGATGTTCTTAAAAGTTAAAGAACTTATTACTGTACATTATTTTTAAGTGTTATCTTAGGAACTACATTTTTTTTTTATTTCTCAAATGCCATGTACAGCTCTGATTTTTTTTTAATGATGAAAAGAGTGAAGGAAAAGAATGTAAAGCAGTAGAGAGCTACAAAGGAGAACACAGGCAGTATCAAAAGCTATTCCAGTAAATAGACAGGAGGATTAGATGCTATGTTCTCAGGCATTTGGCAGTGCAGAGGCTCTTAAGACAAGAAACTTTTACATTTTAAACTAAGAACGTTTTATTCAGAAAGCTAATTTGTTTTGTTGGCCATGCTTAGGAAGTCTTCCAGTCCCGAATTTTCACAGGATTCCTTGAAAGTTTCACTTTGGTCTTAAGAAGATTTCACCTACAAGTGGCTCTTCTTTTCTGCCAGATCCAAACAAGATTCTTTATTTTCTATGAAGATTAATTTAGATTTTCCATTGCAAAGGCATACATGCCTCAGTCACATGATCCTTGTCCCTTTGAAAACTAGGTAAAGTCTATAAAGAGGCAGCTGCATTCCAACCTCTTTGAACAGTGTCTCTTATATACAAGGAGAATGACTAATCTGTCCTGCAAACACTAGTGGAGACTTATAATCAGCACTGAAGGAGGCTGGGCTGGGAATGAATGTATCCAGCTACCTCAGGCTATGTCTCCTAGAGATGGGCTTTGCTCAGTACTGGCTATCCTTTAAATATGAACTATACCACAATACTTCTTATTTAAGTTGCTTTGAGGTTTTTCTTTTCCGATAAAAGTATGTTAATGCTTAAAGGTAAATTCACATTCACATGACTGGTGGATCATCAAAATACCATTTCCTGACACTTCTATTTGATAAGCTAGAGGTTTGCTTTTAAGCGGTATGATACTGGCAAAACATTTTCTGACAACTGCCCATGAATCATACAGGAGTCATGAGTAGTTTGCAAATGTCATGCCTTTGTGTTAATAATTCCCTATATTTTGCTCCTTTCAGTGGTTGGAGATGAGAGGAATTGTTATCTGGTATGGTCTGAAGTGTATGATATTCTGTGTTCTTGAATAGAGGCCAGCAATGGCTATCCTGCTTCTCAGAGAAATTTGTCTATCACCAATCTGCTCAGTGAGGGTCCCTGAATTTAGAAAGGAAGCAGTTTGAAAAGCAGTGAAGTATTGTGACTATAAGTGAAACAATGCAATTTTCAGATACAAAACAAGCCTGAAGTATTTATATTGGTTTAGGGCAAGGTATTCCAAAAGTTTCAGATTCCAGCTGAATTGAATTAGTATTTTATCTTTTGAATGAAAACATATAGGAAGCCAAGTTCCCATCAGCTATACTGATTATGGATCCCCTAAAGACTGTCAATAAAACACTTTGGAACTGTTAGTCAAAAAAAAGTGGGATTGTGCACCAACTACTCACCTGCTCTTGCTCTGTAGGGAAAATTGCACTATCCTGAACAATGAAAACATACTTTAGATCAGTGGTTCTCAACCTTTTTAATGCCGCGACCCCAACCGGTTGTAAGTCGAGGACTAAACCGGTTGTAAGTCGAGGACTAAACCGGTCATAAGTCGAGGACTAAACCGGTCATAAGTCGAGGACTACCCAACCGGTCGTAAGTCGAGGACTTTCCCTGCCCGGGAGCGCCGCACATGCGTGGTTCCGCCCCCTGCACCAGCCGAGGCGTAGCTGGCAAGCAGCAGAGACGGAGCAGGCCGACCACCAGCTGGCCCAGCCCAAGGGAGGTAAGGCACCCGCCAAAAAAGGGGGAAAAAAATGGCGGACAGCCTTGCTTGGCGACCCCCGTGAAATGGTCGATCGACCCCAAATGGGGTCCCGACCCACAGGTTGAGAACCACTGCTTTAGATTCTTCTGGAAAAAAAATGCTACATACTTAACCTCATAATGTAACATATCATTGATTGAATGATACATACACTAATTATTCCTGCACACTGTGAAATAATATGTGGAAATAGTCTATTTTTCCAGTCTTTATACCTTATTGAAAACTCTTTCGTTAAGTATTTAATTGTGTGCTAATGGCACCCGAAAACATGGAATTAATGCAGTGGCCAAATCAGTGGCCTTGTGCTAGGCCAGTGATGGCGAACCTTTTAGAGACCGAGTGCCCAAACTGCAACCCAAAACCCACTTATGCATCATCGAGTGCCAGGTGGGCGTGGCCCATTGACTGGGTATGGCCCATTGGGTGGGTGTGGCCCATTGGGTGGGCGTGGCTGAGGTGGTAACGGCAGACTGGGTGGGACTAAAAAGTTCAATCATCAATTCCAACTTTGCGAGATCTTTTTTTTTCCTGCGAGAAGTTGAAATTGACTGATTGAACCTTTTTTTTTTTTTGCACACGGCGGCGGAGGCCTAAAGCGAAAAGGTTTTATAAAACCCAGCTGAAGGCCTAGGACTGGGGCGACAACACGCGTGCCCACAGAGAGGGCTCTGAGTGCCGCCTCTGGCACCCGTGCCATAGGTTCGCCACCACTGTGCTAGGCTGACTGAAATTCAGGAATATATTCAGGGTAAGTTTCTGGCTGCCATGTGATGATGCCCCTATTGGGAACTAAAAGAACTGAAGTCCAATATAGCAGGAGGCACTAGGTTGAAAAACTAGAATTCAAACAAATCTACTCCAGTTGGGTTGGAGTGATGGAATACGCTATCCTTTTGCGTAAGTATATTCAGTGAACTCCACTGAATGACAATGGCTGGGCTATGTGCAATTGACATAGCCAACTGACAATGATTCTGATTGTCAACAAGTATATGCTTGGACTTGAAGCTAAAAATGACCCCGCCTCTGAGAATACACCTATTTCCCATGTTTGCAACTGCATATTTGTTGTACTTTCATTTTATGAGAACAAATGATAAAACTACTGATCTGTTCATATAAGCCATCCTGTATTGAAACATTAGTTCCCAGAGTGAAAATTAGATGCCCTGTCAAATCTAATTAAAAAAAGCAGCTAATCCTTTTCTCTTCCTCTAGGCAACACAAGCAAATTATCTGGGATTGTGCCAAGAATAGATCACTCCGTAGGACTGTACATTATTCTGATCCGTAGCCCTCTCACTATTTATTTCTTGTAAATAAATAAATAAATAAATAAATAAATAAATAAATAAATAAATAAATAAATAAATAAATAAATAATCAAATCAAACAATGTCGAACTTGCTCCATATTGATAGCGTAACAATCTGTGCAGGCACTGCCATACTTCTGAATGTAACAGTATTTTGTTTAATAAAAGAAGCAATATCTCAAGTGGCTCTGGAGGTTGATTAATGTAAACATATCATACAGGTATTCCTTGCTTAGCAACCACAATTGGGACCAGCAACTCTGTCACTAAGCACTGTGTTCACTGTGGAAAATCGTGTGAAGGCAATTGATTTATGGTCTCAGTTTTCATTTGGTTATTAAGCAAGATATCACATGACCACAACTTACAATTTTATCTCTGCATTACAAAAGCAGGCAAATCTGGGTGTTTTTATGTTAAGCAGTCACTAAATTAGACAGTGGTATGCAAGGACTACCTGTATTGAAAGGGAGACGTGGATGCTGAAATCATGCTCACAGCTTTTCTATCCCAAAGGTTGTATGTGTGCAGAAAATGGGCAGGACAACAGCAGAGCACTTTTAATGCCCTATAAAAGAGCTGATTTCTCTGCTTCCCTGATGGATGACTTACTTATTTACTTAAAGGAGAACAATAGTAACTCTAATTCCTTCACCCTTCGACTTATTTTAAATATGGCTCTTCATTCCTAACGATGATGATACCAAAGCGACGAACCTATTGTAACCCAAGTACTGCTGTTTGGTATTTACACAGACTTCTATCATGATCATCTTTCATCCCTTGGCCCCCTCTTGTTGATGGTGAATTTCTGTAATCATATTATGCATAACAGCATAACATGATATACATATAATGTATGATGGTATACATATACTAATATACTGTGTTTGTATATTATACATACAGTTGAAAATGACAACAGTAAATATAATTTCAAATACAAATGTACAATCTAAAAAGCATGGATGGGCTTTTCTTATCTGGGGTATTTCAGAAATAAGTTGATAGTGAATACTTAAATAAATAAAACTGATATAGAAGTCAGCAAGGCAGCACTAAATGAAAGGGGATGTTCAGTAAAGGAAAGGATGGAGGCATGCTCATTTTTCATGCTCATTTTATTTCTAAAGTTTCACTTGTTGCCTGTACAAGAGGGTGAGAGACAGGTACCTCGGTCTATATATCAAAATCAAGGAGAGAAGCAATCTAGAACTAAGGAGAAACTTCCTGACAGTGAGAACAATTAACCAGTGGAACAACCTGCCTCCAGAAGCGGTGAATGCTCCAACACTGGAAGTTTTTAAGAAGAGACTGGACAGCCATTTGTCCGAAATGGTATAGGGTTTCCTGCCTGAGCAGGGGGTTGGACTAGATGACCTTCAAGNGTACTCTATTTTAACTTCATTTTAGACTGTATTTTACTCCAATTTCATCTTAAGTCATATTTTATTCTAGTTCCATTTTAAACTGTATTTTATCAAATTTTATTTTAAATTGCTTTTATTAGACTTTGGTAATGATTTGTTGTTGGAACTTTGCACTTTGATATGGCCCAAGGGCTAATCAATAAAGATTATTATTATTCTTATTCTAAAGTTTCACTATTATATATGGGTTGAGAGAGCAAGGCAAAGAACATACTTAAGACTTTCAGATATTTTTTCTGTCTAGTTTGCCTTGTTCTAAGATCTCAGAGGAAGATGATTGAGGATGAACTTTCATCTTATTTTGCTTTAAATTAGCTTTATGGATTAAATCCTATTTTGCTTTTAGTGTGACTTGCCCGGTTTGGGCAATAGGATTGGTCTTAGTATGAAATGTGATTAAGCTAAGGATCATTTCATTTAAGAGAAAATCCTGTTTCTTCAGGAAGTAGAGCTCTAAGCAAATAAAAACCTTGGTGATAACATCATAACCTATGACTTCAGAGTGTCAGCAGACCACCTGAAAGAAATAGCTTTGGTTATTAAAGGTGGAAATAGAAGCTGTATATGGCCCTTAAGAAACAATAAGAGCGTGAACGTAATGAGATAGTGTGTGTGTTGGGAAACTATATTTTTGCAGCAAAAAGTAGCAATTGAAACCCAAGGAGGCAACAGGATTGTTATCAAAATCAGAGGGCAACTGATTGAGATTATGATTCTTCATGATCGGAGGAGACATCTAGCTTGGTTCTGGTGTCTCCCACTGCCTGCTTGGTGCCCAACAGCCTATCTTGCTTCCTTTCCACCATTAACTTCTAGCAGTATAGGTTGTAGGACAGCAAGCCTGCAGTGGAGTTGATTGCACATCCACAACAAACATCTTGGGGTTTCTGAGTACAAAATATAGGAAAGCGTCTTTGGGTTCATCAGGGATGCATGTATGACTGGGATGTGTTCTTCCAGCTCAGAAAGCATAAAAATGCCCTGCGGGACTTCAGCCTAGAGACTATTCCTATGGGTGGAGGGTTAAGATTGGGAAAACTGAGAATTTGGTGGACTAGTGCCAAGTCTTCCTTCAGTTTGCAAGTGAAAGTCGGGGTGATAGTTTAGCCAGGTAACAAAAGGCAGATCTTTCATTTAGTCCCCATCTACTTGTGAGGGTTTTTGGGGTGGCTCTCCATGGTCCAGGCAGCCTTCTGTGTAGGGGTGAACTGCCTTTGAGTCTATTCCCATAGAAGCCCTCTCATCCTCTAAGTTGCTTGCTCAGGACAAGAACTTCCCAAAGTTCTCAGCTGGCACCGCAAAATTCTGGAACAATTCTTGAAAATGAGGCATTGTTCAGCAGCAGAGCCTGGCAAAATGGTATGGCACTGCTTTAGGTTGTACAGTGCAAGTGTCCTGAAATAAAGTGACTAGCTGTACAGTGCCCGGTGAAGTTTGATGATGACATTGGTTCCCTTCATTCGGGGATAGGAAATGTGTCTCACAGCTTAACTTTGTGGAGTCCTGTGTAATTTCAGAATTTTTCTGAAAATCATCAGTTCTGCCTTCTCATAGCAATAAATGGCCTTTCCTTATCATCCTACAAGAGGGGGAATAAAGACGAGAAGAGGGCAGATGAAAGGTTATTCAAAATAAAAAGAGGTAGGGAGAAGTAGAACAAAGTGAATGATAGGATATTAGATGTGAAACAGGTGGCCCCATCCAGGCCCATCCAGCTGGCTTTTGGCCATTAGCAAGTTACTTTGAAAGAAGATTAGTCTTGACAGATCGAGAGACTTTTCATCATATAAGCTTTACGCATTTAATTGTTTTCTAACTGGATCAGTTTGGTATGCACTGCCTCAGTGTTGAAGGGGTTGATGTAATGGCTTCCTTTTGGAAGTATTTCTCAGGAACAGATATGTTAGTATTCAGGGCCCATATGGTATTCTTCAGAAAAGAATGATAAGCAACTCTTTGCTTACATACGTTAAGTGCATTTTTCACAAATGTGAAAATCAGCAAATTTTCAGAATACAATCAGAAGGCTGAATTTAGATGTGGCCGTAACTTATAAGAGAAAAAAGTTAGCAATTATATTAAAACCTTCCTCTTCCTAACATCCAAAATATCCAATCACTCATGACAATGTAGGTGTAGGTGTAGAAAAATTGAAACGAGAAAAACAAATTAGAAGTCTTGCAAAGCTGGGAGGATTTGTTTGGGAATTCTCCCAAACTTCCCATCACTGATCACATTTCTGAACAGGTCCCAGCCATCGTGACATCCCTGGGCCCTAAACTCCCACCCCATCCCGCAATCTACAAGCTGTTTGTAAGGCACCATATTTCTGCCTTCCCATCAATTGCACTTTCTGGATTGCAGTTTCTGCTAAGTGATCAGCTGGGAGGCAAGAAGAATGGCCGGCAGTCAGCCTATCCGATGAAGAAGCAAAGTATGGGAGAAATGTATTTAAAAGGGGATGGCTCCCAACGTAAAGGCAAGAGCTAGGAAAACAAGACACTTCCCAGCTTGCAGTGGAAGCAGTTGCACTTTTATTACCTGCTTGCACTGAACTTCCAATGCAAGGATAAGGGCAATGCTGTGAGAGTGCCGGAGGGTCTCCCAAACAAAATGCAAGGTTTTCTGGTGGGAGATAAGGTCTTAATATCTGATGCTAATACTTTTATCAGCTACAGGTAATCCTCAATGTATGGCTGGAATTGAGCCCAAAATTTCTGTTGCTAAGAGGGAGTTTTTTTAAGTGAGTTTTGCCCCATTTTACAACCTTTCCGGCCACAGTTGTTAAGTGAAACAGTGCACCTGTTAAATTAGTAACATGCTTGTTAAGTGCTTCCCCACTGACTTTGCTTGTCAGAAGGTCACAAAAGATGATCACATGACCCCGGGACACTGCAACCGTCATAAACATGAGTCAGTTGCTAAGCATCTAAATTTTGACCGCCTGACTATAGGAATGGTGCAATGGTGGTAAGTGTGAAATATGGTCGTAAGGAGCTTTTTTCAGTGATGTTGTAACTTTGAACGGTCACTAAATGAATTGGTGGAAGTTGAGGACTACCTGTATTCCTCTGTGGAAATCACTACAAAATCACTCTCATGGGAGAAAATCTTGCAAATGGGGAAGACTTAAAAGCATGGGCGACCTATAGAATTAAGATTGGCTTTGTTTTTAAATCAAATGAGATTTATGCTGACTGTAAGACATATATCCCTCTTGCCTTCTATTTACGTTCTTCATTATTAGAAAAACAAATGTAAACAAAGCTCTAAAAAGCTTCTTAGGGTTATACTAGAAAACACTTGGTGAATCTATTCTCCAAAGCATCTGAGGACAGGATAAGAAGCAGTAAGTGGAAGATCTTTAGAGGGAAATCCAACTTAGAACTAAAGAAAAATTTCCTAAGAGTATGAACAATTTATCAGTGGAACGGCTTGCTTCCGAAAGCTGTGGGTGGTTAATCATTGGATGTTTTCAAGAAAAGAATGGGCAACCATTTGTCCGGAATGGTATAGGGTCTCCTGCTTGAGCAGGGGGTTGGACTAGAAGATCTCAAAGGCCTCTTCCAACTCTATTATTCTATGTTCCATCTTCTGTCTAAAGGCCTGCTCCTTAGAAACACCCTCTTTGTTCTTGTGAACAGAGCTCAGCCAAATGACTGCCAGAATTGCTACTTGTACTATTTTCTAGGTAGGAGATGCAATTTTGAAAGCGTTTGCATATTATGACCCATAACCTCGGGGAATCTTATTCTCTGTATCTTGTGGCATCTTGGTTTTGAAGCTAAAAAGACAACTGGGCTCAGCATTTTCTGAGTCACTGATATAGACTCGGGAGGGTTTCTCTGGAGTGTTCTGTACATATTTAGTGAGTCTGCTTGCTCCAATGGACATAAGACTAAGGAGTGAGACATAATCTGATGTTATAAAATAATTTTGAAATACTTACTAGAAAATTAAAAGTAGGAATCACAATATACCATGGAAATGCAGGTAGTCCTCGATTTACAACAGCTCGCTTAGTGACCATTCAAATTTATAATAGCAGTGAAAAAAGTGACTTGTGACTGTTCTTCACAGGTTGCATCATACGGAGGCCGCGCCCACCCCAGCTCTGGCAATGCAAAAAAAGTTACAATACTTGCGAGACATCACGTGACACAGCAAGTTTGACACCCGTGCTCCAGAACAGGGGTGTCAAACTGCTGGCCCATGGGCTGGTTGCATCATACAGAGGCTGCACCCAACTCAGCTCCAGCAATGCAAAAAAAGTCACGCTACGTTGCGACACGTCATGTGACACGGTGAATTTGACACTCGTGCGCTCTCTCTCTCTCGCTCTCTCTCTCTCTCTCTGTCTCTCTGTGTCTCTGTGTCTCTCTGTCTCTCTCTGTCTCTGTCTCTCTCTGTCTCTCTCTGTCTCTCTCTCTCCAGGGTTCAGAAGAGCAGTTCAAGCCTAGGATTTTCAGGCTTAGGAAGATTAAAAAGAAGGCAGGTTATATATTCTGTGATGCATTAATGTTCTCATGACTTTGTATCTTTTTTTAAAAAGTTGCCTCTTACAACGCTTTATTATAAAATGGATTTATTTATTAATTTATTTTTCAGGTTTATTTTGTTTGTTTGTTTGTTGAAGGTTTTTTTTTAAAGATATTTATGACATTAGCTGCTCAGAGTCGTTGGAGATTGTCACCAGCTAAATTAATCAGTAAATAAACAAAAGCATTTAATTATGAATTAAGTAAATATAAATATGAGCCATGATCTTGTGTACAGAAAATATTATTTTTATCGTGTATCCCTGAAGTGGGAAACAATCAAGGAGGTTCTGGATGTAACGTTTTAAGATTTAGAAATAAACAATATCAGTTGATGATACATGTGCATATCTATAATAATGTACTGATATTTTGTGTAATTTTTTTCATGGCATTCATGTGCTCCTGGCAGTACACAAACATCTGCCTTTATCCCTGAAGGGATTCTTTATATTAAAATCTATGTTTGAGAAAAATTGTGGTAAAAGTAATCTTTCACTCTGTAAGTCTTGCTTTTTTGCAATGTATCCTTCCTGTTAAATTAAATTATCTGTGTATAGCTATCTATTTATCATCTAAGTAATCAAATATAGAATCAATGTGATTCCAAAATGTTTCCTTGTTTGCTGAAGAAGAGTTATTGTTGTCCATGATGTTATCCAGAGCTTCACTGCAGTTCACAATGATAGGAATATATGCTCTGGAAAATGTAGTTCCTGCTTCTTTAATATTCCCTATTTCCTTTTGTCCTAACCTTCACACTCCCAAGAGGTTAATAGCTCTTAGTCAGTTAGTGGTTCCAATACCCCCTTTTTCCTTATGGCAGACATATGTCTTCCGACTTTCAGTGCTCTTCCACATAAGACACCCCACCCCACCCCCATTTATAATCTGCTCAGAAAGATTGCTGAGGCCAGGCTAAACATGGCTTCTCCAGTTAAAGGAAAAAGTTATACAAAGCACTTAAGTGGCCTCATCTAGATTTCAAAGTCCTGGCCATATGAAAGTGAGAATATCAAAATACTTTGGCATGTTGATCCATACTGTGCAAATATTTGGAAAAAGATTAAGTTAAAACTATCTAAATCATTTAATGAAACCAGATACATAAAATTACTAATAAACTCTAATAATAAAACTTGGAAAGTCTGAAATTCCAGCTATCCTGTGAAAATAAAAAAAAATTGCTCACGTACTGCTTTCTTTTCTGTGTGACTTAACTAGCCACTGGAGTGGAAGTGTCCTGTTTCACTGGAACACCACAAAATATGTTTGGCACCAATCTCAAAGGCAAAGTGATCTGCCATGCTTTAATTTTGCTTTACATTTTCCAGGATAGTATATTAAACTCTCAAGTCACTGAGAACATGATAAACAGAAGAACTTTCTTCATGTAAATACAGATTCTTTTTTAATAATATAAAATTGTGAAGACTGTGACCAACAGTACAACTTATATATTCAGTTATGTATGCTGTAAGTAAAATAAGAAGACTCTTAATATAAGAATTTGTGTGACAGTGTTGATGAAGAATGATTGTAAATCTATATATTTTCAGCAGAATATGAGATTCACTCTTAAGAATCTCAAAGCTATATGTTGTTACTAACATAGTTTTAAACTGTTGCTTGTACAAAGGCACCTAAAGACATTTGCAAAATATAAAATAAACAAAAACTATTTATTAAAACAAAATAAAACTATAACAGTCACTATGTAGGATTGATAGCTATCCACCAATATTAAATATCAATCAAGACATGATGAAAATTCCTTCATCTCCCAACACATGGACAAATTCAACCATATATTTTACTGATAACGGGAGAAATATATTATATCAAACCCAATCCCAAAATGCTAGGAAATTTCTCGAAGCTTAACATTCTGACAAATCAGCCACTAACAGACATGTAAACCACCAACATACCAGTTTAAAAAATATTAACCAAGAATTGAAGAAGGAAACAAAGAACTCAGACACATCATCTTCATCAACCAATGCCTAGATCAGTAAAAGACTGTTTCTTAATGGTTGAATTGATTAGGAATAGAAAGTAGATATAGCCACAAGCCTTTACCATGCTGATTCTGTAATTTGGATTTATGCTTTATTTATTTTATTTAGGCAAACATTTCTATATAATTCAGTGGTGGAGACTGGGTGGTAATAAACCAAATAATAAAATCCCAACACCAATAAAATATTCCACATAAATTAGCAAACATAAATAATAAAAAGGGGCCATCAGAAATGAATGGTCTTTCATGCCTTAGAAAAAGCAAGCAGGTGGGGACTCCACAATTCCAAACTGGCTTAGATGGCTCCAAAGCTCAACTGCATCTGAACAAATAGTTTAATGATTTGGGGACTTGGGATGTGCTCCTTCATGTTGCATATCATGAATTGCTGGCAGATGTCTTCTCAAGAGAATATTTTTTGCTTATTAAATTAATAAATAAATTTGCTTATTAAATTAATAAATAAATTAATAAAATAAATATAAAAAAGGTATGGATCCTTTAGATATTTTTCTTTAGTTATGGAAAGTATCCACTGAAGTATATTTTAAGATCTACTATATTATTTATTTTTTTCATTGTGGGTATCCCGTATTTCCATTCATTAATCATTCCAAAGCAAGGAACAACTCAATTAAGAACTTAAAACCAGAACGGTAAAGCAAAAATCTTTGCGCATTTTGATATAGTGAAGGTCTCAAGTTCAATTGCTTGCTAGATGGTGAGAAAGATTTATACCTTAGCCTTGGAGAGCTATTCATTATACAGCCTAGGAGGACAAAGAATCGGAACAAGTTTCTATCAAACTGAACGTCATTTCGTAGACAATATTTCAAAAATCAGTATACATCAAGAACTAGAGAAGCAATTGAGGGAGCTAGAAACCATGAAAAATAAAAACTGACAAAAGATTGAAAGGACATAGCTTGGAAAAACATCATCAGGGCTGTATATTTTCTGACTTTTACGTTGGATGGCAAAAGTGGGGGCAAACCTGTTGTATGGTAATTCTATACCAGGGGTAGTCAACCTTGGCTCTTTTATGACTCGTGGACTTCAACTCCCAGAATTCCTGAGTCAGCTAAGCTGCTCAGGAATTCTGGGAATTGAAGTCCACGAGTCATAAAAGAGCCAAGGTTGACTACCCCTGTTCTATACTATACTTGTCTGCACGTAAATAAGCCTCAGTGAGCATTTTCTCAGGGATTTATTTATTTATTTATTTAAATTTAATTCCTGGACCACTTAGGACTAGCTTATATTTAAGTTATCTTCATAGTAAAAGAAAAACATGTTGAGGTATTACTCTTTAAAGGTTTTTTTTTTTAGAATAGAAGATATTTCTGTATGGAGAATAATGAGAAACCAATATCATGACATGTTACAACCTAATCATCACATGTTACAACCTAATCATCACATGTTACAACCTAATCATGTTTTTCCTCTCAATTTCCTGTATAGAGATGTGTTCAATCTTGAAAATCTACAGTATAGTTCATGTACTATAACACTGATAATAGAAAGCCTCATTCATATTTCAACACTGTATATATCTTGCTCAATTTAAAGCACTTAACATCTATTTAGCCAAGTTTGCTGAGCCTTTTTTGGACAGTTTTTCGATTCAGAAACTTAAATAGAATATTTTAAAACATTTACTCTCCATTTCAGTTGGCCAGGAAAATAAGTACTTTTGGAGTCTACAAAGAACAAGGCAATTTGCCATCCAAATAAATTTGTAACCAAAACTTCTATATATTATTATGCTTACTAAATATTTGACCAATTAGATTTTAGTTTATTTTGGCTACTATAAATAGCCATTCAGACATACAGCACAAGATTCTGTTCAGAACCCCTTTAGATGGTGAGTTGAGTAAGTTCAGGCTACTTTAGAAAACACCAATTTCATTTTGAATCCAAAGCAGACTTTTATTTTGGAAACCAAGTTTTCTGTTACCACATTGATAATAACTACATTTTTTTTGTAGAATTGAATTTCAATTTAAAATCAAGATGGCTTCTTATAAATAGACCAAATGTCAGGTTTTGGACATATGCAGTTGGGATGTTACATATAAGTAACATATAAATTTTGTGTCTTTAAAAAAAGATGTAATCATTTCCCATCAGAATTTAATGAGGTTTGCATATCTGGAAGAATTACATGTTACCTTTTAGCCAGAAATGTACATTGCTCTTGTTTTAAGACTAAGGTCTATAAAATGGCATACATGTGGGGTTTTCTAGGTAAATAACTTAGAGTAATGTAGGTGTGGGAAACAAAGGATTCATATCTCATGCTATGGTTTTGAAAAGAGTGTATTGAGATACCGCTACAAAACTTTCCTACTCCTGGTACATAAGTGTGTGGGATGTGTGGAAAAGCTTTATTCCCAAAATTGGTATGACATGCAACATATTCATGGTGAAGCAGATGGATGGCACTATACTCAGAGTATGCTTCAATGAATTATCCATAGTGTTTCTTCCAATCATATCATATCATATCATATCATATCACATCATAAAGACTGGAGTTTTCCAAAAGGAATTCTTCCCCTTTCTGTATTTTTATTTTGGGATATGCATCCATTGTGCTTGGAAAGCCTTTGGGGGTTGGGGGGATTGTAAGTAGAATTCCACATACTTGGGGAAGAATGCTAACTATAGTTACTCACTGAATGGAAACAATGGGTGCAAACATTTCACCATCACTTGTCTTTCATTACTGGAAAATCATAGTGCTGATGCTTCTTTCAGATTCATGGTCACAAAATACATCAAAAGTGCTGGAATATCAATTTACTTTTACAATCCTCCAAAAGCACATTGAGATTGGAAACAATGTTTTTGCAATTGACTTGAGATTCAATTGAGACCACATATGTGTCTAACTATTAGCTCTGTACATAAAAACACTCAACCAGTGTACTGTAATATGAATAGTAGTTCTTTCAATACAAGGAGATACAGAGTTCTATCAAACAATTCATTTTTTTCAGAGGTTAGGGTTATATTACTAAAGGAAGAGGGTGGACTTTCAAAAATTAAGCTAATATTGAGCGTGACAGTTATTTTATCTGTTTAAATATTTATGTGTTTCCTTTCTATTCATACCTGAACAACCATATTACCAACAACAGCAAAAGCACTACAAACAGTAGACCAAGTAATATCACATTGATATAAATCAGCAAACATGAAATGTAACAATAAAATGTGCTGCTTAAAAGCAAGAGGTAGGCAAATGAACACATTTTGGAAAAACTTAATGTCCCAGTGGTTCCAGATGCTACTGGGGTGGATGGAAATGTTGTTGAAATGTTAGGAAGCTCCCCAGTGAATAAATCATTCCTGAGAACATTTGTGAAAAAAAGCTATTTGATAATAAGTGTGTTATGTATCCTCTTCTCTTCTTCTTGATATGAATGTGTTTATGCAATCTTTCTTATTAAGCCATCATTAGAAAAGTTGAAAGAAAAATTATAAATTTGGGGAAGCTTTTACAGTTTGACTTCTAGGTATTAACAGAGATGGAGATGCTCCATTTTGCAAATATTATGAACACCGAATTTAAAAAATCTCATAATCTTACACAGATTGGTTCCACCACATTTAAAATGTTCAGAACATTAGAAAAATAAAATAAATGTGCATGTTCCATGTTATAAAAATGCTTTTATCAACTAGGCATGTGATGGATGCTTTTTGGATTTAATAAAACAATCTATGAACTAAAAAAAAAATCCTGCCTACATGATTAATGTGACTTGCCGGTTCCTTCCTGCTCACATTATTTATCTTCCATGTGAGAAGGAGGTATTAGTGTTTTCTTCTGCTTGCCAAAGCAGCCCTTTTATGAATGCACTGAACAAGTGAAAAAGCAAGCTTGGTTCTCAGCAGGAATAAGCCATGCTATGAAAACAATAAGTTTGCATCTTGGATGTCAATACCTTTCTTCTCTATCCATAGTTTCTTTAATTACTCAGCTCCTGAATGGGATTTTTTTATCCATGTCTGTGCAACTTCACCTGTATTCCTTCTGCATTCCCATGCAGCCCCAAATACTGCACTCCTTATTTATTTAATAATTTGTCTCTTGCAGATAATGGATAACATTATGCAACATTGAAAAAAGCTTAAAATGATTAACAGTGCTTAAAACGAAACATATCATAGAATATTAGTGTCAGATAAGCCTTACCGTACTTATATTGGAATTCTGGAAAGATGAATTAATAATAATAATAATAATAATGATAAAGTTGGAAGGGACCTTGGAGGTCATCTAGTCCAACCCCCTGCTCAGGCAGGAAACCCTATACCATTTCGGACAAATGGCTGTCCAGTTTCTTCTTAAAAACTTCCAGTGTTGGCGCATTCACCGCTTCTGGAGGCAGGTTGTTCCACTGGTTAATTGTTCTAACTGTCAGGAAGTTTCNATTGAGATACCGCTACAAAACTTTCCTACTCCTGGTACATAAGTGTGTGGGATGTGTGGAAAAGCTTTATTCCCAAAATTGGTATGACATGCAACATATTCATGGTGAAGCAGATGGATGGCACTATACTCAGAGTATGCTTCAATGAATTATCCATAGTGTTTCTTCCAATCATATCATATCATATCATATCATATCATATCATATCATATCATATCATATCATATCATATCATATCATATCATATCATATCATATCATATCATATCATATCACATCATAAAGACTGGAGTTTTCCAAAAGGAATTCTTCCCCTTTCTGTATTTTTATTTTGGGATATGCATCCATTGTGCTTGGAAAGCCTTTGGGAGTTGGGGGGATTGTAAGTAGAATTCCACATACTTGGGGAAGAATGCTAACTATAGTTACTCACTGAATGGAAACAATGGGTGCAAACATTTCACCATCACTTGTCTTTCATTAGTGGAAAATCATAGTGCTGATGCTTCTTTCAGATTCATGGTCACAAAATACATCAAAAGTGCTGGAATATCAATTTACTTTTACAATCCTCCAAAAGCACATTGAGATTGGAAACAATGTTTTTGCAATTGACTTGAGATTCAATTGAGACCACATATGTGTCTAACTATTAGCTCTGTACATAAAAACACTCAACCAGTGTACTGTAATATGAATAGTAGTTCTTTCAATACAAGGAGATACATAGTTCTATCAAACAATTCATTTTTTTTCAGAGGTTAGGGTTATATTACTAAAGGAAGAGGGTGGACTTTCAAAAATTAAGCTAATATTGAGCGTGACAGTTATTTTATCTGTTTAAATATTTATGTGTTTCCTTTCTATTCATACCTGAACAACCATATTACCAACAACAGCAAAAGCACTACAAACAGTAGTATCACAGTATATCACATTGATATAAATCAGCAAACATGAAATGTAACAATAAAATGTGCTGCTTAAAAGCAAGAGGTAGGCAAATGAACACATTTTGGAAAAACTTAATGTCCCAGTGGTTCCAGATGCTACTGGGGTGGATGGAAATGTTGTTGAAATGTTAGGAAACTCCCCAGTGAATAAATAATTCCTGAGAACATTTGTGAAAAAAAAGCTATTTGATAATAAGTGTGTTATGTATCCTCTTCTCTTCTTCTTGATATGAAAGTATTTATGCAATCTTTCTTATTAAACCATCATTAGAAAAGTTGAAAGAAAAATTATAAATTTGGGGAAGCTTTTACAGTTTGACTTCTAGGTATTAACAGAGATGGAGATGCTCCATTTTGCAAATATTATGAACACCGAATTTAAAAAAATCTCATAATCTTACACAGATTGGTTCCACCACATTTAAAATGTTCAGAACATTAGAAAAATAAAATAAATGTGCATGTTCCATGTTATAAAAATGCTTTTATCAACTAGGCATGTGATGGATGCTTTTTGGATTTAATAAAACAATCTATGAGCTAAAAAAAAAATCCTGCCTACATGATTAATGTGACTTGCTGGTTCCTTCCTGCTCACATTATTTATCTTCCATGTGAGAAGGAGGTATTAGTGTTTTCTTCTGCTTGCCAATGCAGCCCTTTTATGAATGCACTGAAGAAGTGAAAAAGCAAGCTTGGTTCTCAGCAGGAATAAGCCATGCTATAAAAACAATAAGTTTGCATCTTGGATGTCAATACCTTTCTTCTCTATCCATAGTTTCTTTAATTGCTCAGCTCCTGAATGGGATTTTTTTATCCATGTCTGTGCAACTTCACCTGTATTCCTTCTGCATTCCCATGCAGCCCCAAATACTGCACTCCTTATTTATTTAATAATTTGTCTCTTGCAGATAATGGATAACATTATGCAACATTGAAAAAAGCTTAAAATGATTAACAGTGCTTAAAACGAAACATATCATAGAATATTAGTGTCAGATAAGCCTTACCGTACTTATATTGGAATTCTGGAAAGATGAATTAATAATAATAATAATAATAATAATAATAATAATAATAATAATAATAATAATAATAATAATAATAAAGTTGGAAGGGACCTTGGAGGTCATCAAGTCCAACCCCCTGCTCAGGCAGGAAACCCTATACCATTTCGGACAAATGGCTGTCCAGTTTCTTCTTAAAAACTTCCAGTGTTGGCGCATTCACCGCTTCTGGAGGCAGGTTATTCCACTGGTTAATTGTTCTAACTGTCAGGAAGTTTCTCCTTAGTTCTAGGTTGCTTCTCTCTTTGGTTAGTTTCCACCCGTTGCTTCTTGTCCTGCCTTCAGGTGCTTTGGAAAATAGCTTGACTCCCTCTTCTTTGTGGCAGCCCCTGAGATATTGGAACACTGCTATCATGTCCTCCCTCGTCCTTCTCTTCATTAAACTAGACATACCCAATTCCAGCAACTGTTCCTTATATGTTTTAGCCTCCAGTCCCCTAATCATCTTTGTTGCTCTTCTCTGTACTCTTTCTAGAGTCTCAACATCTTTTTTACATCGTGGTGACCAAAACAATAATAACATTGAATTGGACTACCAGTGTTCATTCCTATTGCGGTATTAACATCAGACTTTATAACAATCATTTCCTCTTTGTATAAATAACAGAATATCATGGAAAACAATTTTAGCCTCAGCAACTCCCTGCTACTATTTTTTTTTTTTAACAATAGAACATTGAAAAATATTCACTTGCAATCTGGAATCAGAATAACCTCAAAATTCTATCGGTCTATACTAAGACATCCATTATCCAAAATCTGGTATATATTTATAGAAATGCGGATGATTTTGGTAGACTTGAGTCCCCTGGGGTCCTTCTGGCTACTCTATCAGCTGTACTGTTTTTGGGATAGGGAAATTTTGTCCACTGTAATCCAGGTGTTCTGGTAAATTTCAAATTGGATTCATACATCATATTAGTTATAGTCTCCCCTTGAAGGTGATTTTAAAAATTCAGCTGGCGCAGAATACATCTGCCACAATGGTACAGCTAGGCTTATGCATATAACATCTGTTCTTAGAGTTTCACTGGCTGCCTATTTACTTCTAGGCTCAATAGAAAGTGTTTGTACACAGACATGCAAAACCTAAAATGAGATGGGACAATTAAACATTGAAAGATTTCTTCCCATATTGATTTGCCATGCTTTGAGATCTGCTGAAGTCTTCTAGCAGCCTCTTTTATTGATAGAAACATTCAGTTCTCCTTGAGAATAATGGGTACTAATTGAAGGTTTCCAGTATGAAATTCTTGCAGCTCAATTTCAATCTACACTAAATAAGCCAAAGTTAATCAACAATCTTCAGAGAGATTCAGATAAAAAAAACTTTCTGAGATGTGTAATATTAGCCTTCTTAGAGAAGGGGAAACATTTTTTCCCCAATTCTCATCCAGTCTGACTATTGTATCATCTCAGTCACTTCAGTTTGTCTTTTAACCTGTTTGATAGTTGCAGTACTTCTCACATATTTTGAAATCCACAGATTTCCATTAAATGATGAGATTTGCAGTGCCATTAAATGATGAGGTTTGCAGTGCTTCTGTGTTCTATTCTGTCAATCAATTTATTTATTTATCAAACAAATTTATATGGCTGCCCAATCCACATAGAGTATTATGTACTTTGTTCTCTTACTGATTCTCCATTTGCCCTTCGTTCCATGAATGAGCCATTTTAGATGTATAAGCAGTGACTTTTACATCCTGCTCTCTGAGCTTGGTGCTTTTCTTGCAGACATTTTATTACCAAATTATGCAACAACATTGATACTAGTAACATTTACATCCCAAACACCCAAAATGTTAAGTATAAATATATATTTATATCACAAAGAGCAAAAGGATGAGATTTCTATGAATGACTTCTGAATATTTCATAGGTTTATTTTTTATGAGATTGCCAAATTATTATATAAACTATGGCATTCCAGTCTGAAAACCAATTTGAACATAGAACGTAGAATAATTACAGGTATAATTTTTATGTGGCACTATTGAGGTGCCCAAGAACGTCCAAATCAGTACCATGGAACATGGTAAGTGGAGTTCCTAAGTGGAGTTCCTAAGCTGGCCAGGTAGTTTTCTGGATTGTATCTGCCCCAGTTCCTATATTCAGAAAATATAGGAAGTTGTCTTGTACAATAATTATTTAGCTCTCTGTAAACATTTAATAATAATGTTCAATTATTGGGGCAACAACCAAGTAAAATTATCTCATTTGTACTGAAAGCATGCATAAGTGTTTTTTTTTAAACAGCCACCATTCCTTCTAGGTAATAAAAGAAACTAAATTAATTAATCTCTGAGGAAAGAACCATAGATCAAAAGATCAATTTGAAGCTGGCATTTTTTTAATATATTTCAACAATAATATTTTAAAATTGGCATGCAGGTAGTCAAAATCAAGAAATTGACTGAATTTGTGATGTATAGCCAGCTTTGTCTCTCATACTAAAATTTATCATTTCGCTTACAAAAATTTTGATGGTATTTTATTTCTGGTTATATTACCCACATTCCTTTTACTTAAGTTGGTCTGCTTTTATTTAGTGGATATCAGATGACTAGTTGAAAGTTTTATTAAAACATAAAACAAAGTTTCAATAATTGTTACAGGTGGAATTTCAGCCTTTCACAAGATCTAAAAAACACGCATCTAAAAATGGATTGGCTAGTAGATCTCTTGGAAATTCAGAAGGAACTCATAGAAAATCAAGGCTCTTTTTGAAATAGCAATAATATTAAGAGGCAATATTTATAGTTCAAAACATAGTAAAAAATTAAAGGGAATGTTGGGAAGTTAGTTGGCTTCAGACTTAATCGTGCTGCTTTTCCTGCCTGATTTTAGTGGATTTGATTTACTTGTAACGAAATCTGGATACATAATTCAAAGTACTTTAACTATGCAATCAAACTTCATTTAAAGATGGAGAATACTTTCTTCATTGCTTTGGGATTTATATTCATTCTTATTACTGAAAAAAACCCTCCCACAGTTTCAAATTGAGAAGTTGGAGGAATCAATCTACTACAGTAGTTTGACATTTTGAAAAAATATTATCTGGAGCACCTCCTATGTTAATGCCATATAGTGCTACACGCTAAAATTATGCATTTTGCTATAATTTAATCCAAACTATAAAAGCTTCATGTATCCAATTTAAAGATAAAAAATGTAAAAAACATTTATTGTATATTTTATATCTAGAAGCTTAAAACAACAACAATAACAACAACAATAGAGTTGGAAAGGACCTTTGAGATCTTCTAGTCCAACCCCGTCTTCAGGTAGGGAAACCCTATACCTTTAGAGAAAAATGGCTGTCCATTCTCTTCTTAAAAACTTCCAGTGTTAGAGCATTCACAACATCTGGAGGCAGATTGTTCCACTGATTAATTGTTCTAACTGTCAGGAAATTTCTCCTTAGTTCTAGGTTGCTTTTCTCTTTGATTAGTTTCCATCCGTTGCTTCTTGATCTGCCTTCAGGTGCTTTGGAGAATAGTTTGACTCCCTCTTCTTTGTGGCAACCCCTGAGATATTGGAACTCAGAAATATGTTTTTAAAAATACTGAACCAAAAAGAGTTATTTATTTTATATGTTCTTCGATGTCTTTTGGCTCAATGGCAGAGGTGAGCTGTGTTTCAAATCTAATTAAAAATGCAAGCACAACATCCTGTAAAATAAAGGCAAATAATTGGAACCTACATTTCCAGACCATCAAAATAAACAATTTTATTGCCATCTCTGTGTAATAACAGATTACACAGAGATGTCTTTAAATAACCCATATGTAACCACAGAAAAAGGGAAAAATAATAATTAACTGGGCTTTAATTAATAATTTAATTGGGCTTTAATTTAATCAGTGGATCAACATAGACTCTCCAAATATTCATTTATATACAGGCTGCAGTAAGTTAGTGATTAGAAAGGATATGCAAACCATTTTATGATTTCTTGTGTTTCCACCAGAAAGAGGTCAAACAGTGAGTGGTTCTATGATTAGAAGAAGTAATGCATTAGATCTATTTAATGCCCAATTGCCATAGTATTTCCTGTTTTGCTCCTTCATTACAGCTGAGGCAACTGAAGTAGAATGCAGGCCAGTTTGGGGCTCTTTTAAAATTTCCTCTATGTGCATGCTATTTTAATCATTTTGGATAATTATTTGTTAGGATAACAATTGTTATCCTAACAATTGTTATATATGACTGCATCTTCTTTAATATCAATAGTTATTTAGAAATTGTACTGTTAAAGACTTGCAGGGTTCTTAGGATTTTTTTTAAAGGGAAGAAATGGCAAACTAAAGACGACTCTGGTAAAAGTAGAGCTGAAAACTGTGACAGAATGAAGAGCTGGCAAGATAATTTATTCTTCGTAATTTCTCTCTGGACAAGGACAAGATTTGAGATTGCCCATGACAAAGAGTACTTGGTCTAGAGGTTGCTTTGGTGTTGGGCGCACAGGATTTAACCCTCTCCCTCATGGCACCCAACAACTGCACGAAATCACAAATCACCGGAGAGATGATTCACCAATTGTGAGTGAGGTGTTGTTGTTGAACTTTCCTCACTTCCCTGATTAAACAAATTAATGACAAACTCTTCACCTCTCCAAATAATTTCAGACAAGCAGCAGAATTAATAACCATTTAATAGTGAAGTGCATAGTGACTGTAGAATAGACAAACGAAACTAAGCAAGTTATAGAGCCACAATACAAAATATAATTGTGATAAGAGGAGAGCGTCATCTAGTGATCAGTTGAAGAATTGTTCCAACCTTGAAAAAAAAGTGGTATATACTTTTCTGAAAAGATTACGGTAAGCTATCTTCTCTCTGATTTCAGACTACAAGAACTGATATCTGACTGAGCATTTTAAGTAGTAGCATTTGTAGGTATATATATATTTTTACAAAACTTAAAACAGTTAAAAATGCTAGATAATGAAAAAAATAAATCTAAAGATAAAAAGTTGTATTTTGTGATTCATATATTACCAGTGCTTTTTTTCTAAAAAAAAAAAAAAAAAAAGGTGCCGGAACTCACACATGTTATACAATCCACCTTGCCTACCCTACAAGGTTCCATCGAAAAAAGGTGCCGGAACTCTGTTCTGGGCGTTTTATGTCAAAAAAAGCCCTGTATATTACAGTTAACAAAACAATATATAATACACTCTCCAGGCTCATATGACAAAAGGTATGTGTTTGATTTTAAAAAAGAAGTATAAGAAGAAGAAACAGTGTGTATCTGAAATATAAAAGGCACACTATTGATTTTAAAAGACCAAGTTCTGATCTTGAATCAAACTCCATTGATTATGGACAGGACAAGAGGAAGTGTGATTTATTCCAATTTTTTTTAAAAATAAAAGAGTACAAGTCCCCTAAAATTATTTCAAAGAATCTGCTGATATGTCCTTTGTACCCCATGAATAACAAAACAAGTTTTAGGCAAACATAATAGACAGGGAATGTTAATTCAATCATATTCTGCTTCAGACTTAGCTACTAAGTAGTAACAATGGCAGTGTGGAAAACTATGGAACTTTTTCTTTTTTGGTTTAAAAATCTATTGTATATGTATGTTTATACAGATAAGTAACCAATACACACCTTTCAGAAACCAGAGGAAGTTTTCCTGCTAGAAACCCAGTAAAAAAAATGTTTCATTTCTGATTCTTCATGTTCTTCTGAATGATAGATATTGATTGATTGACTTTATTAATTGCAACTAGGCATGATTTTTTGCAGGACACTTTGCATACCGGTTATTGATCATTATATCATTTCAATGGAATATTGTCTTTTATAAAAATGAGAGAAGGAAGGTCAAAATCCTCTTTCTTTTTATATTATTTACTATCCCACAAACATTTTATATACATACTCAACAGAAAGAAACTTGAATTTTCCTTAAAGACATTTTTCTAATGTTTTGAATGTGGCAGAAAGGAAATCTCAATGACAAGAAGCCATGATGGCCATGTGGACTTCGTGTTGAGAGGCAGGATGGTAGAAAGAAGGGTTGCTGGGCAAAAGAATGGTTGCTTTCAAGTCCAGTTTTGGGTACCCAGAGATATGTGGCTGACTGCATTATAGAATGCAAGATGGTGGTTTTTGTAGTTGTTGTCTAGATGGACTCAGTTCATGCATTGCACAAATCCACAATTTCTTTAAATTGGCCCAAAGGTGCTATTTCTTGATGCAACTGGACTTTCTTTTTTCTCTTTGAAAAGAAAAACAAGAAAGTCCAGTTGCCTCGTGAAAAAGCACCTTTGGGACAACCATGACCTGGATGACTGAGAATCTCCATAGACATTCTTTGAATTGACTGATTACAAGTCATTAACTGTAGTTTAGAAGTATGATTGGGTTGCTCAATTACTAAACTCAAATCAAAGAAATATTATGGTTTAGTATGAGCTATGAACTCAGTCTATGAGCAAAAGATGGGCTATTTTTAAGTCCACATACACACCAAGCAACAACATATTTAATGTATTATGACCTCATTCCTTCACCTGCTTTTCTGAAAGAATTTAGGATGGATTGGGAAACAGTTCCCAATAACAGAAACATCTACTCATTTTGGATGTTCTAGCAAAGCTTGTAGGAAAATCGTATCACAGACCTATCCAGAATATTTGGTAATGAAGCCTCTGAAAGAGGCACTGAAGTGGCAACAAGTTTTCAAAACAGAATATTCAATGCTCCATCATGGTAACAAACTTGGTGAAACTTATTTTTAATTTCTCCCCTCCCAATTGAAATAAATGAGAAGACATTGGTTCCTACATTTCAAACTACCTTTTTGGATTACACTGTCAGAATATCCCATATCAGTGAAGCACTATTGGCCTGCTTTTACTCAAGTAAAGTTTGCTGTAGCATCTGGTTTCTTTTATGAAATGTTTTGCTACCTAACTATAGTAAAAACTGAGCTGAAACCTGGGTGTAACTTTACTTAATACATGGGAAAATTTACTAGGAAGTTTTCTTACAGAATTAATGAGCAGAAAATGGCAAAAACATGACAAATCTTTCTCTCTTGTATTTATTTAGTGTTATAATTGCAAACTGAGTAAAATCTCATTTAGGAAGTTTGTTTGTCAAATCTGTATACTGGATGCCAGCCAGTAATTACCTGTGCTTTTTCTTATAAACATGGATTGCTGTTCACTTAGTAGTCTGCTATAAACACAAACAGACACACATTTTTATATCCTGCATAAAAGCTTCATCTGGTCCCACTGTGCATTTGCTTCAGGATATAAAATCAAGTTACAAAACTGAACTCATTTAGTAAGCCGTTATACATATATTCTCTGTGCTGTTCGTTTTGAAATCAAACTGTTAATTTAAGCACTGAGCTTAAGTAGACTATGACTCATTTTTTAAATCCCTAGAAGGAAAAACAAGGCATGGTAATAAAGATGTTATGGCAGCTGCTCTCATTGCTCTGATGGTTTTTTGCGTTAAGAATGCAGAAATATACAGTATATAGCTGCTTTGAGTATAGCGCTGAAGATGACATGGAAACATTTTGCTGAAAAATGTCCTGATACTTAGCAGAAATTAAATTATCAAAGCCATTTTCCCCTAAATATACAGACATGAAGAATTCTGCTAGCAAGCTGAGCTTATTGTTTTTAGTTTTAAATAATGGGTGATCAAGTTAGGTATTGGTGATCCCAGAAAACTGGGCTTAATAATTCCTGTTGCTGCTCACGTATTTGTTTTGTTTCAATTATGGAGTGACTACTTCTCCAAGAAAAAAAAGGGAAAAAGACACTAGTGCTGATCCACAGTCCCGATCCACAGTCAGGCAGCACCTGGACATGAAGTACCTGGTACATTTAGTTATATATTGTTCAGGCAACAGGTAACAGCTTTCTTGGCCTATTGCCTGAAAAAGGTTGGGCTCCTTTTATGCTGCGAGCTAACACTATTTCGTTTTGAACAGCTTTAAGGTATCCTGCTGGGTCCAGAAGGGAGTATTCCCCTCTCAGAATTATACCCAGCTGGGTTTTGGGTGTGGCATCAACTGAGATTCAAGGACAGGGATGTGGCAGTTATCATTTCTAACAAATGACTTTCATGGGCATTGCTCCATAAGTTACCAATGTGAGACGTTGTTCATTAATTTGGGCTCTAGGGAGCAGGACTGTTGCTATTGTGCCACCCTCCCTGCCTGAGCAACTCAAGTCCATTTCTGGGTCAGCAGTGGAGTTTCCTAGGCTTATGGTCCTGCAGGACTTCAGTCTGGAATGTGAGGGTGGCAGGACCTTGGATCAGATTGCACCCATGTAGCCTCTCCTTTTCCATGGGTCCTGTCATGTCCTGTGGTTTACAAAGCAGTTGAGGGAAATGAAATGACATAAGGGATGCCTAGGATGCCACTAGAGGCCAATGAGAACTGAACCTCACCAAACACAAGTTAGAGTCACTGTTAAGGCCTACTTTGTGGTAGTAAGAGTAGCAAAAGGTAAATACTTCTCTGCTTTTGTTGCATCCACAGATAGCCATCCAATAACCTTATTTAGGGGTGATTTGAACCCTTTTGGGTAGAGGAGATTCTGAGGTTTACCTATAGCAGTGGTTCTCAACCTTTTTAATGCCGCGACCCCAACCGGTCGTAAGTCGAGGACTAAACCGGTCGTAAGTCGAGGACTAAACCGGTCGTAAGTCGAGGACTACCCAACCGGTCGTAAGTCAAGGACTTTCCCTGCCCGGGAGCGCCGCACATGCGTGGTTTCGCGCCCTGCGCCGGCCGAGGCGTAACTGGCAAGCGGCAGAGACAGAGCAGGCCGACCACCAGCTGGCCCAGCCCAAGGGAGGTAAGGCACCCGCCGGAAAAGGGGAAAAAAATGGCGGCCAAAAAAATGGCAGACAGCCTTGCTTGGCGACCCCCGTGAAATGGTCGATCGACCCCAAATGGGGTCCCGACCCACAGGTTGAGAACCACTGACCTATAGGATCACTTGGAAGAATATGCAAGTCATCCACTGCACCAAATCCCTTGGATATCCTCTTAGTTGGATGCCATACTTGGTGCAGATCCTATGCAGATACATGGGGTACAATCTTGCCTTGTTATCTGGGAGGAGTATGAACTTGTTGTGGCTGATAAATTGATCAGGGTCCTCATGACTTTGAACTTGGCCACCAGTTTATTAGACCCAAATACCTTCCAATGTGCAGTTGCATTCTGGCTGTAGTAAATTCTTCCCTGAGAGAGAGGTTTGTTCATTTGTCTCTTAAGGAGACAGTAATTCACAACTTCCTGAAGAAACTATATTGCTGGATCCAACCTATGGGATAATTTTCATCCAATATTCAACTTTCTCTTTTTAGGGCAGTTATGTTAATATTCCACAATTTATTAATTTGATTTCCTGATAAACTGTATACCAGTGGTGGCGAACCTATGGCACGGGTGCCAGAGGCGGCACTCAGAGCCTTCTCTGTGGGCACGCGTGCCATTGCCCCAGTCCTAGGCCTTCAGCTGGGTTTTATAAAACCTTTTTGTTTTAGGCTTCTGCCGCCGCGTGCAAAAAAAAAAAAAGGTTCAATCAGCCAATTTCAACTTCTTGCGGGGAAAAAAAGATCTTGCAAAGTTGGAATTGATTGATTGAACTTTTTAGTCCCACCCAATCTGCCTTTACCACTGAAGCCATGTCCACCCAATGGGCCACGCCCACCCGGCACTTGACGATGCATAAGTGAGTTTTGGGTCGCAGTTTGGGCACTCGGTCTCTAAAAGGTTCGCCATCACTGCTGTATACTGTCAACAGAGTAATCTAATATAAACTTTTTTAAAACTACATTTGAAATGCTTAGAAGAGAGAAGATCACTTGAATTATTTTCCTTTATAAAACTTTGCATTCCGGTTATGGGCTTAAAAAAAATTATTTTCTCAGCTGGATTCAGTAGACCTGCAGCATCAATTGGCATAGTTGCTTGGATGGTGAATCTACCCAAATGAACGTAATATTTAAAGTGAACTGAAATGAGACATAGACCTTGATGTTTTTTAAGATAATCAGGCTAAGTAATATACCATTGATCCAGAGTATCATTTTGTGTTTACCAGAGGCAAGAAGTTTAAGAGGAGTCAAAAAAATGATTGAGGTCAAAGTGCCAGTTTCTTAGTAACTACCAAATGAATTAAATATATAAATGCCATTTAATATATAATGAAAAACCTTTCTTTTTTTTAGTAAATAGCATCCATTCATAATTTTCTAACTAGTTTCATTAACTGAATTTTTCATAGCAAACTTCCCAAAAGGAAAATATTTTGTGATAATAGATAACTATTACAGGAATTCTTCTACACAAAGTAATCTTAAGAAAAATCTAATTCACATCACACACACATTATTTTTATTATTCCTTCAGCCCATTCAAGGATTGAGCAGCTGTTGTTATCTTCTCCGGATTCAAAGTTCTTAAACAAGTATAAAGCAGGATTAAGTGATTTCCGGGAAGCATTTATCACTTCTTTTCTATGTTTCACATTCCCTTATGATATTGTTCCCTTGTTTCTCTTAATCATATAGAATGAGTTGAGAAGCTTTTTTTATTTCATGAAACCTGTTGATGCAGTGATATGTTGTGTTTCTTGTGGGGCTGTATATGAACAATTGATACAGTCGTAACTTTCTGGAGCCAGACTGTCTACCGCTTTCACATCTGTAGTTAGTTTTGCAAGGGTACCTTCAGTTGGCTAATTGCTGTGGAAAACACAGTCCTGTTTCATAGAAAGGGGATAGGTGTGATGTGGGACTTTTCCTGCTAATTTATTGAGTAGTTATAAGCTCCTGGAAGATCAATCTGCTGTATAAAAGCAATAATACCAACTGTAACATCATTAGACAACCACAGTAGTTCTCAAACCACTCTTGTTGGGAATACTTTGTTCTTTTCAGCTGGGGTTCTATGAAGCTTCCACACAACCTGCATTTATGCAGGCAGCACACCACCACCGAATAACGAATTATGCCCAACTTAGGTTACACACGTAAGGAGCAATGATAGAATTAGAGGTTAACTGAATGGTACTAGAGAAAGAAAAAAAGAGGAAATGGAGATATTCAGCCACAAATCTGTTATTATGAGCTCATCTGACTGAAAATTGTAGAGTATTCTGAAAATTGGCTGGTGTATTCTCAGAGGAGAGCAACCAAGATCATAAACAGTCTGGAAGGAAAAACTTAAGAGGGATAGTTGAAGGTTCTATGCATATTTAGCCTGGAATAGAGGAGACTACAGGAAACCCAATGGCTGTCTTCAAGTATTTGAAGGACTGTAATGTAGAAAACAGTGTGTAGAATTGTTCAAACTTCTTTCTGAAGAGAGGACAAGGACCAATATAATTAAATGAAAGGAAAGCAGATTTTAGTCAGGAAGAATTTCCTAACATCAAGAATGGGACCTACTGCTTGGAGGCTAGAAGGACTTTCTTTCACTGGAACTATTTAAAATAAAAGCTGTGTGGCAGCTTGTATTGGTAGAGGGATGACAGAGATTATGCATAGCAGCCTCAGCCTGTTTATATTCTATATTGCTACTGGCTGAAATATAGCTGGTTTAGAAATTGCTCTTCTTATTCCCAATGATTGCAACAAAGATGGCCAGGTGTTTTGTCCAAGTGGGGGTTATCAGTGGACTTTTTTTTTTTTTTTTAGAAAAAGGGCTGGCTAAACACACACACAAACATACGCACACAACTTTACTGTTTCATGAGCCCAACATCCTAAGGAAAAATGGCTGTGGAGGGCAGCAACTGATGATGGAAGGGAAGGGGCAGTGCATGCACAGTGGAGACTAGCTAGTTGGAGCAAAAGCATCGCCTGCCAAGAAATGAAGTGCAGCAGACAGATCTCACAACACTGTTTAAGCCAGTAGATATTGCAAATGTTTAAGCCAATAGATATTTTGATGTGGAACAAAAAAAGACGAGTTGAAGCTGCCTCCTTGACTGATTAGAGGTGGATTGAAGATGATGCTATGAGTTCATGTCCTCCAGAATTGGCATGTTGTGCGGATCAGTGCTGCATGAGATAATTCCTACAAACCCTTATAGGTAATGATTCTTTGGAATTCGGTATTATGTTCTTTTAACATTCATTCTTGCTTTTTGATCTCATACATTTGTCTACCTTTTCACATAATCCTAAAAAGAAATCCACCCCTTCAACCTTTAAATTTAGAAGGAAAAGAAATCTCCATTAGTGCCACTCTGGCAACCTAAAACAAAAATAAATCTTCCTTTCAATTGTCTTTTATGTACTTCAGTGTGTATGGGCATCAAGTTCATCCAGGAAGAATAGGCCAATGCCATAGGATTCTATATCATTCAAATGCAACTACAAGTTTGAACATTTTCCAGAGGCTGAGACAGAGAGAAGAGTGGAGTTGCTTGATTGCTTCTATTTGGAAACAAACAAACAAAAACAAACAAACAAACTGAGCCACTAGCTCCAGTTATTTTTAGGACACTTCTGAAGAAGGAAAGTAAAAAAAAGGAAAATGAAGTTTCATCCATATCCTCTTCTTACCTTCCTCTGTGGTATAAGGAAAAAGCTCCAATTTTCTATTTGCTACATAAACAACACTTTGAGTAAAATGCGGTGGGAATGAAAAGTGTCTGAAAAAGGTGAAATGGACATCTAAGACATCTGGGATTTTTTAAACCACTAACCTTGAACAATCTCCACCACGTGACTAATTCAAAAAGGGAAATGGATACAGAATACGGTGTGCGTTACTATTGGCTGGGAATGGTATATCAGTTCTTCACCTCCAAGATTCCTCCTTTGCACATATTTATAGAAGCACCCATGGCAATCAAGTGGGCTCTACTTAAATTAACGAAAATAAACCTAAGAAATTATATTTTCCCATTTAGTGGAATAGAGTAAAAGTGTCTCCTGTTTCCTTCTGCGCCTTAACTGGATACATTCATCAGCTCATGAAAAATGCATTGGCATATGGTTTGAGGAGATGCACATTAAAGAAAAAGGGCTTAAGTTATCCAAAACTTTCCAAAATAAATAAATACTCCTGTCACTGTATATATTTTTGGAGCCAAGCTAGAAGCAGTATGAATAATTTTTCTCATGATTTGCACTGAGTCCTTTGACAAAGACCTGTTTCCACAAGGGCCAATTCTTTTTATAATCCAAAACACAGAATCCTTTAAAATGTTACTGGCTTTTCATAGCAACCATCTCTGTTTGAGCCTGTGCAGGTGATTTAATAGAATTAACAACTTTGCTTGGACTGGAAAGAGTATGTGTTCCTGAAGTTTAACAAATGGTTACAGGATATGCAGGTTTAGCGCTTGATGGCTTTCCTCAGTTGCAGTGAGACAGAAGGGATGGGAAAATTTCTGAGTAATGAAAAGCTGCTTTGTCAGAGAAGTTCGCTCTGCTTTGCATGTATCAATTAGTGTAACTAGGATGTGACTGTTAACATATTAGGCTTTTCTGAATAGCTAACCCTTTCAGCCAGGTGCACTCATCAAGACTTTGCCAGCTATACATGTTCACTGGAAAATACTGGGTTTTAAAAAAATGGAATCTTAAACTTATATTAAATACTGAACTGGATCCAAATACTGCTGAGTTAAAGTTCTCTCTTGTTCTGGAGGGAGGACGGAGGGAGACCCTTTATGTGATTCCTCCTTCCTTTTGCAGTACATCTTCTATAAAACTACTTTTCAGGACTAGTGAGACTCTTTAGCACAACATGAAAGGCAACCTAAAAAGTTTCAGGCCATACAATTTGAACATGAGGCTAGCTGTGAATGCAAGGAACATTCCCACTGTGGAATGTACAATTGAAATGGGTATTTAGCCAAGGTTGTTAATTTTGTTGAATTTATTTGATTTGTTGGCTGCCTCCAGCTAAACTCTGTAGCAATTCTAGATGATGTACAATGATATCATTTAAAAACAATATAATAGCAAACAACAATGATTCAGCAATAAGAAAGGAAAAGGAACAATTCACTTTGGGGAACCAACAGTACCAATACTGAGTCTACAAAACAATGTCATGAGTAGGATCATAAAACTCTCTGAACCAGGGCCTGCTAAAAAACCCAGATCTTCAAGGTTGTCCTAAATATCATCAAAGTTGGGGTTACTGGATTTCAAAGGGAATCATATTCCAGAGGGCAGAGATGGCCATAGAAAAGACATACCGTCCCATAAGATAGCATTGCTTCATTGATAAGACATGGAGCATGCAACCCTGCTTGATCTTACTGGACAGTCAGAAAAAAACCCAGACAAAATCAGTTCTATAGATATTCAAATTCCAAAGCTATGAGGGGTTTTATAGGTAACAATTATCACCTTGAATTGCACCTAGAAGCCAACCAGAAATTAATATAGTTTGTGAAACAGAGATATTGCATGGGCAAAACAAGACTTGCTCATAGATACTCACGCTGTTGCATCCTGAACCAGTGGGTGATTTCTGAGTGGTCGTCAGGGACAGCCCCATGTAGAGAACATTATAATGATCCAAATGAGATATGATATGAATGATGAAAGAAGAGTGTCTCAATCCCCCAAAGTCCCAATTCTCTTTATTATTTCTTGAGCTTAATAGAGCTGGGTTGAAATTGAAACATAAGGAGATCGAGATTGCTGTCCTCTTCTCTGCTCTCTTGCCTGTCAGCCATTGCTTCAGCTGACCACTGGAAGGGTGGGAAAAAATGTTGTGTATGACAAAACCATTAACCATCAACCAGCAGCTGTATAGTTAAAGCTGCAGGGCAGCTAGAGCAGGTAGAGGGTGGGAATGGAGATGGAGATAACATCTTGGCTAGACAGGGTGTGGAAAATCCCTGAAATTCAAGCCAAGGAGAAAACTGATTCTGCAGCATTTTCTCTAATGTGTGATAAGCAGCATGATATGATAAGTAAGTGGCTCCTCTTCCCAAGCGGTACAGAACCTAAGAACTTATAATGTTGCCAGATGACTATTTCAGCTTGTTCCTTTTCATCCAGTCTATTTTGGACCATAGTCAGTATCAAAAGGTGGAAATTACTTTCTCTGAATTAAATGACAAAGAGCTGATGGGTAATAGAGCGATGGCCCCAGAGAGCCAGAAAACAGCCAGGGGCTAAGAGCAAAATGGCTCTGCTACCAGAAAACAGCAGTGATAACAAAGCTTCTTGAGATCCCTTTATGTCCATAGCAAGTTTATTATCGTACAAGCATACATGACGTTTGCCCCAGGAAATCCCTTTTAAGTGCCAATGATTCTATTGCTTTTATTGGAAAGTAATGATGAAAATTAGAAGTTCCATAAATCAATAGTATCCACTGAAACCTTCTATGAGGGTCAGTTAGAAGGCATAAAACAATGTATACATCAGCACCGAAATGAAACTCACACAAGGACATGTGAAAAATACTGTCCATCAAACTTCAGGTACTCATTTGACCCTGAGTGACCTACTGAAGTTAACATTTAACAGAGGGCCAACATTATTTCCCTTTTGCAAACATCCTAGTACAGTATGCTCTGTATTTTTCTTGGCTGGGTGGCAGGCAACAGAATAAAACACTGACTGTGATTAAGTTGAATTAGACACCTGTTCAAATCCTGTATGTACTACTAATAGAATAAGTCCACTTGCTTTTCTACTTCAACTATATATGAAGGAAATTATGAGTTGGGAGAACCTGGACTAGACCTTAGTCAAGCAGCAGAATTAATATAATTCTGTGTATGAGGTGTATGTCTATGAGGTCAGCATTAAGTGTTTTCCTGGATCAGGGGCATAACACATAACAGCGAAAACATTGAACTCTAAAGCAAGGAGCCTATGAAACAGAAACAGTTAAAACAGCACTATTTCTGGCATTTGAAACTTCCTTATGTGAATGTACTTTTCTCCCCATTGCACATAGCAAACAGCAGTACCTTAAATAAAAGTGTTTGCAAGTGCTAAAAGTAACTTTGGAACTGTAAACCCAGGTAACTGGGAAAAATAAAATTTCTCCTTGTGTAAGTAAGGGAGGGATGAAGGGGCTCTCCATGTTATTTGGCCGAAGTGAAAGATAGCCCACAATACATATTATGCTTTTCACTGACAAACATGTTTCCAGATATGGTAAAAAACCCTTAAGAACAGCATTTATAATTTGACCCTAACTACAGCTAAGCCTGTGTATAGTAATCCTATGAGTGATTATTATAGTCTTGGTTGTGTTGCTCTCACCCCCACCTGAATATGCCTGATAGAAATAGCAATAACACTTAGACTTTTATACTGCTCCATAGTGCTTTACCTGACTCTCTGGGCAGTTTACAATGTCAGCATGTTGCCCCCAACAATCTGGGTCCTCATTTTACTGACCTTGGAAAGATGGAAGATTGAGTCAACCTTGAGCCTGTCAGGACCAAACTCCAGGCTGTGAGCAGAGTTAGCCTGCAATACTGCATTCTAACCACTGCTCACCAGGGCTCCTGATGGTGAAAATATTTCTGTGAGACTTCCAGTCGTGCACAGCAGCGCAGCATTTGAGGGGTTCGGGACTCTGTGCCCTTCGGCTGAATTTCTTCTTGTTAGGGGACCCTAAATGGGCCAGAAGCCACCCCGAAGAGGCGGCAAAGAAGGAAGAAAGTCCCGGGGATCTCGGAGAGATGGCAGTCGACCCAATTGGTCCAGGAGAGGCCTTCCAGAAACCAACAGGAGAAAGGCTAGCCTAACTTCAGAGTCTATCCCAAGCTACAAGCAACCGAAGTCAAAAGCATTATTTTAAGCTGATTGTAAACAGCACATTTGAATCTGGGTAAGAACATCAATTTTCTCTATTCTACTTATCAACTTTCCTGAAGAAAAAAAAATCCCAAGAAGCAAAAAACCTCCAAAAGTGAAGGAGGGGGATTTTTGCCCCCCCCCTTTACTAACGGAAGCAGCAAATTAAACCTTTTATGGAGGACCAAAATGTATTGAAATGAAATGAAATGGGTATAAAACCTAAATTTGGATAAGTCTGACATTACTGAATGGTTAAGATTCTCATTTTAAAAACAATTTGTTCATTTTGAAAATTTGAAAAATAAACCAGTGCTGACATCTAGTGGTGGATGAAGACTATGACAGCTATGTCTTTCAAGCAGGACTTGGCAAAATCTGGAAAAAAATAATCTCTACTTGTGACCTTCAAGGCTCTAACAATAGAGAACAGCTGTGGCAAAAAAGAAAACAGTCTGGGCTGCAGACAAAGTGAGACTTACAAACTTCAGGGAACAAAAAAAAACTTTTTTGAACTTTCTGGATTACAAGTATCTATTTAACTCTGACCCCAAAGCTATTTGCAGAGAAAAGAAAATTTGGATTCTTGGTCATCATGGAAAATCAGAGATTTATAAAAAGAACCTATCAAGAAAAATAAATACTTTTCAAGAGGAAACATATGATATGTTGCAATTCAAATAACAATGATTTCAAACCACAAAGAAATCCAAAATAACTTTGAAAATATAAACCAATGCATCTCCAATTTAACTTTACAACAACAAAAAAATCCCAGGAAACAACAACAGAGAAGAACAGATAAAACAGACAACTGAATACAAATTTGAGGATAGAGACTTAAAGATGGTACCCAGTGCTTTTTTTCTAAAAATAAAAAAAAAGGTGCATGTCATACAACCTGCCTTGCCTACCCTACAAGGTTCCATCCAAAAAAGGTGCCGGAACTCCGTTCTGGGCGTTCTATGAGAAAAAAAGCCCCGATGGTACCTAACAAAACAAAGAAATATGATTTAACCCAAGTGGAAAAAATTACAAGAAATACTGGATTTGGAAAAAACAACTTATACTTTAACACCACAAAATAAATTTGAGGATAAGAAAAAAGATGGACAAAATGGACTGCAGAGATGCCAGGAAAAACACTAGAACTGGAGAGACAAAAATGATAAGAGAAGCAGAGAGAAAAAGATTTTCAACAAAAATGAATGGGCAAATGCCTCTCACAAAGATATTGTACTTGACTTACCTTTTATGTCTACAGTAACACCTAGAAGAATATGGAAAGTTTCTTTGATTCAGCAGAACATATTGATTAAGAAAGATACTGGGCAAAAGAAAAAGGCTAAAGTGAAAAATAAGAAAATAGATGATGGGGCCTATCAGAGAGAATATTTAAAAAAGAAACATCTGTTTGAATATGATTAAAGAAATAGAAAAATTTTGGGTGTGAATTTGACTTTAAGAGGGAAGAGCCTCTCAAGTAACATAGTACTTTCTTTTTCTTCTTTTTTTATTTTATTTCTTGATATGAGTAATATAAAAGAGTCGGAATGGCTTATATAAAGGAAATGTTTTAGATGTCTAAAGGTGATTGACTTTAAGAAAATTACAATGGATTAAAAATGTTTTGAATAAGAGTTAAAAGACTAGAGGACTAGATTTATTAAATGAAATATTTAAAGATTAAATATATTTTTAATTATGGTAAAAAAGAATGAAAAAACATTTTTTGGAAATAAAGAAAATATTTCTGAGATCTTTTAAAAATGTATACTTTATTAATTTAAAAACCAACAAAATCTAAGAACAAGTTAAGATTCCCAAACCAATGTTTTCATGTACTGGAGTAAATTAAAAAAAATGGAATTTGATATGCATTGTGAAAGGATTGCTTTTTTTCAAATTGAATATAAAATATTCCAACATCTCCTCTTTTTCTTCGTTTTTCCATAATAACAGTTTTCCATAGTTTTTAATACTAGATCCTTAGCGATAGAGCTCTGGAATTTTTCTATAGTGTGTTATAAACAGCCATGAATTGATCAGCTGTTTTGTTTAGTTTTTTGTTCTTTGATTTGCATCATTAAATAATGATAGTAAACAGGAGCATAACTATATTTCATTGGACATACTGAAATGTTTTGAAAAATGGAATCAGAAGTTAATACCAAAAACATCTATAGAGATCTTTCCTTCTATGGGTAGATTGTCCAAAATATGTTTTGGATGAACTGGCAGAAACAATTTTATCCGACAAAACAGAGACCAAGTTGGCACTGAAAGTAGATCTATAAATGACAAGCTACACATATGACATGGGAAAAATATTTCATTGAGCATATAAAAGAAATAGATTGATGCTTTAAAAAATGAAAAGTGAATAACACATAATTAACCAATAGAGTGACCTGGATAATTCTTTTATATTGGATTTATGAAAGACATTTTTTAAAGCTTGGAAAATCTTGCGAAAAAAGATAAAAAAGAAATGAAAAGAAAGTTGTACTGCATTACTTTAATGGGCTAAAGATTAAGATTGTTAGAAGTAAAAAAAAAGAATATTAGGTTGGTTTAGTTAAAATTGATACATTGTTATTTCTGGCAACCTTTAAATTTTACTGATACCAGGATTGAAATGATAATGTTTTATAGATTATTTATAGATAAGGGGCAGAACATGGGATGAAGAGATTTGTAAGTTAAGAGGTGAAAAATTAAATGCATTGTGATGAAGGTTGGAAATCACTTTTTCCATATTTCGTTTCTTTTTCCCTCATTATATTATTTTCTTTCTTTCTTTCTTTCTTTCTTTCTTTCTTTCTTTCTTTCTTTCTTTCTTTCTCTTTCTTTCTTTCTTTCTTTCTTTCTTTCTTTCTTTCTTTTTCTTTTCCTTTACTCTTTCTTTCCATTTTCATTCTTTTTTTTTAGTTTGCATTAGTTGTCTTATTGTAATTACAATATTTAATAAAATTATTTTTAAAAAAGATATTAGAATAAAGTTTTCAAAAACCATCACAGGTATGAAGGGAATCCCTGTATAGCATGCAAGCTCAAAGCAGATAGAAACTTCAATCAGCCCCTCTTTAAAAAAAAAAAAAGAATTTAAAACCACACAATTCACATCAAATCAGCAAATGTGATATGATAATATATCTGGAATGTTGTTTTTTTTAAGTTTGGAAAAACAAAATAGTTCATGATGAAAAAAAAATGGTTTTGTGTTTTCCTTTCTGCCAAATCTAACTACTGTTAAAAGAAAGAAAAAAAGTTGCCTCTCTGAATTAAAACACAGAGGTATTTCATTAGATGCTCTACATAAAAAGGAATAATGCTAAACCAGATGTATGACTTTTTCAAATCACCATGCTACAGTTTCACTTACCATGACAAAATTAAAACAAGCACTGTTTAGATAAGGCACATGCAATGAGTCCCAATATCTCTGTATCGTAAAAGTCCCATTTTTGTAAATAAGCTATATTGCTCATTGGCATTTCTTCCATTCCTGGTTTACTTAAAAAAGGACTGAACTAGATTGAATAATCACAGCTGGATCTAAAATAGGAAGAGTTAAGCTTTGTGAGAGTCGTAAGATTAAAAAAAAGAAGTTAAATCATGGCAGTGTTCACAAGTGTTATGGGAAAGATGAATTCATTTATGATGGATGACATTAATATATATTCTATTTCTATTTCTTCAAGCTAAGATAAATGGAAATTCAAAGAATGTGAGAAAAAAGTATTCATTTATCATTAATGAATTAGAATTCATTAATTAGAAGTATTATATTATTTTATAATGATTTTACCAGTAATATAATACAAGCATATATATTTATTATATAATTATATAATAATTCAATTTATAGTAATTTATTTCTTTTGGCATATTTTAGCTCATCAAGTCTAGAAGGACAGAGAATTGAGGTTCTGTCTTATTTGTCCATGAATGTTCTTGGCATTTTATTAAAGGCAGTGCTTTGTTCTTTTCCTGGACTCTTAAGCCTATGATCTGAACATTTCTTTTTTTTTTTAATTTTTAATTTTTATTTTTTAAAACAACAAAACATAACACACATACATACACAGTGTATACTCCTCCTTTTCTTTTTAACAGCAGTTTCGTAACGGTAATCTTCTATTATTTACATTTCCCCCCCCTTATTCTTCTTTAAATATATTTGTCCTTGTTGTCCCGTTGTTTCTTGTTTGCATTTTCTTCCTTCATACTATACTTCATACTAAAAATAATACATATTATTATTACTATACATTATTACACACATTTTCCATTTTTGACCTTTCAACATTTATTCTCATTTATTATTTCTAATCTCCAACCAGTCATACCACTTATTCCATATTAGATAGTACTATGTGTCTTCCTTTTCTTTTATCTCTTTTGTTAATTTGTCCATCTCCGCACAGTCCAGGATTTTCCTTATCACTTCTTCCTCTGATGGTATATTCTCATTTTTCCAGAACTGTGCATATACTATTCTTGCTGCCGTTGTTATATGTAGAATTAAGTACCGTATTTCTTTACTATATTTTCTGTTTAAAATACCCAGCAGAAGATCTGAAAAGTTCTTTTGAAAGTGTAAGACTTTCACTTAGAACTTTCACTTAGAACAGCCAGAGCAAATCTGAAAAGTGCCATAAAAGGTGCAAAGCAAGCCCATTGCCAGAAAATTCAGAACTTTTTCAGGACCCAACAAACACCAGGCAAATGTGGCAAGGGATCCAGGCCATTACGGATTATAAGGTGGCTCCATCGAGATGCAAGGATGACACAAATAAAGGACATTATTGTATCTAGCCTCCCGCCAGCATTTGACCCGCTTCAGTTTGCCTACCGACCAAATCGCTCTACGGAGGATGCTATTTCTTACGTTCTCCATCTGAGCTTGAAGCACTTAGAGCAGGGGTGTCAAACTCAATTTCACTGAGGGCCGCATCAGCATTGTGGTTGCCCTGGGGGTGTGTGGCCAGAGTGGGTGCAGCCTAATGGGTGGGTGTGGATGGAGTGGGTGTGGCCTACTGGGTGGATGTGGCCAGTTCTACATCATTCGCGTCAAGGGTACCTATGGGGGGCCTGGGCAGGAGTGGGACAGATCTGAGGATTTCTGTAAGAAGGGGGTGGTACCGGGCAAGTGCCAAGGCATGGTCCACTAGGGCAAGTGCCAAGATGGCCACCACAAAATTGTACATTGGCTCCCGGCTGGCTTGGGCCAGGGCCAAGGCAGCGGGGGCCATTCCCTCACTGTTTCCAGGATGGCTTCCCGGGCCACATGAAACCACTTCACGGGCCACATCCACCCCCCAGGCCTTGTGTTTGACATGTCTGACTTAGAGGAAAGAAATACTCATGTGCGTTTGTTGTTTGTCGACTTCAGTTTGGCGTTTAACACAATCATTCCCCAGCATCTAGTAGACAAACTGGGCCTTTTAGGATTAAACACTCCTTTGTGCAACTGGATTCTTGATTTTCTTACCAACAGGCCCCAATATGTGCGAGTTGGAACAAATACCTCTAATACCATTTTCTTGAGCACAGGTTCTCCTCAGGGCTGCGTTTTAAGTCTGCTGCTGTTCACCCTGTTGACCTATGACTGTTGTGCTAGGTTTGCCACCAACCATATTGTGAAGTTCACAGATGATACAACAGTAGTGGGCCTTATTCAGGATGACAAGGTGGAAGCTTACCGCAAGGAGGTTGAGGGGTTGGTAAACTGGTGTAAGGAAAACAGCCTAGTTTTAAATACCGGAAAAACCAAAGAGATCATTGTTGATTTCAGAAAAGGCAGGCACAGCCACACTTCTCTGTGCATTAATGATTCACCTGTGGAGATGGTTACCAGCATCAAATTCCTGGGTGTGCAGCTAACGAGTAGGCTGACTTGGTTGCTCAACAGTGAGAAACTGGTGAAGTGGGCACAGCAGCGCCTGCATTTTCTGTATCGCATGAGAAAAGCACATCTTCGTCCCCCTGTCTACAGGGGGACGATTGAGAGCATCCTGTCATACAGCATCACAGTCTGGTTTAGAAGCATCACTGCTTCAGACAGGAAGGCGGTGCAGAGAGTGGTGAGAATGGCCGAAAAGATCACTGGCAGTTCCCTCCCTCCCATCCAGGATATAGCACAGAAGCGTTGCTTGAGCAGGGTCCATAAGATTATCTGGGACACTACACATCCTCTTCACGACCTGTTTTCCTTGTTACCTTCTGGGAGGCGGCTTTGTGGTATCTGTAGCAGAACATCCAGATACAGCCATAGTTTCATTCCATACAGCATTAACCTTGTGAACTCTCAAGCTTCCTCCTTCCGTTATACATTCAAGATGGACAGTATTTAATATTTATTTGCTACGTATATATAGGGGTGTGGGTCTATACATATGTTGTACATAGTATGTTTAGGTGTGTGTCATGTATGTGTTTCACTTTGAGAGCGGGCAACTAAATTTCATTTTTGATGTGTGCTGTCGTGCCCATAGTAAAAAAATGACAATAAAGTTTATCTTACCTTATCTTAAAAACAGCTATGTTTAAGATATACTAACAATATCTATCTGGTAGTGGTCCTGGTGCTTGGTTCAATCTTTCTGGGACTTGGGTTAACTGATAGCTTCTAAGTTATACAAGGCAGGCCCATCTCTCCCTTAGGCAAGTAGGAGCTCTGGCAACCATTATGAATACTTGTATGTCTTTATTGCTGTACTTTAAAAAAAAAAATCACCGTCAACCAAAATAAACAAACCTCAATTACAGTGCTATCCAACACTTATTTACACTCAACACTAACAGCAGAATTTTAAAGTACACAAACCTTCTATATTCTGATGATTTTCCAAACAATTTACTTCAAACATGTGTGTGATGGCGGCAAAAAAATGAAACTCATCCAAAAATTTTGTAAGTAGGCTTGTACCTTAACAATCACAATATCTCTAGGTCAAGAAAAGTAACACTTAATTTCTATTTTTTTTTAGCCTGCTGACACCGGCAACAGAGAGAATATTCAAGAAAATATTTATTTTTAATATTGAATATTTTCAGTTGCATGTGAGGAATAAAAAAACACAAATTTTACTGAATATATTTTTACAAGTATATATCTACATTACAAATAAATAAATTTGAGAAACATGTGAAAATTTTTTGACATAGACTCTATGGCTAAGGAAAATATGATACTCCCAAATTAAGGAGTTGGGTATCGTAGACAAATTCATTTAAAGCAAACTTTGAGCCTCTCTCTACCGTATCCATATTCACTGTATCAATAGAAAACTGCTGCACTGAAATCTGCTTCCCAATTGTGGAACCATATTTTACTTTTCTTGCCTCACTAATTAAAGGGGCTGTGCTGATTACACATATGCAGATCGTGATTCCTTTGCTGTTCTTGCTCTTCAGCATCTCATCCAAAAAGCACCTGAGAGCCATGCTATTGCAGCTAGAGTTGGTCTGACTTCAGGACTCTGTCTGAATACTCATGTCTTGTGTATTTATTATGTTTCTCTAGAATCCTTCTGGTCAGTAGCATTTGCAAAATGAGAGAGGGGACAAGAAAGAAAAGCAAAAGGTTAGGGCATGATGACCAAAGTCACATATTATGCAAATGAACAAATCGTGTGGGATTTTAATTGTGGCATTATTAGCATTGACTGTTTTGTCCTCTTCCCATCTTTCCATTCTGGTAGGCGAATCCAAGCTGACACTGCCTCTATCAATGAACAGCCTGCAGATGGCACTCTATGAAGAGTGACTCACCTCCATCAAACTGATTGATAGACCATCATTAGACCAATCCTCCTTAACTTAGTTCTTCTCTGCTGATGTATGATTAAGAAATAAAGGCCACTTAAAAGGATGGTGTTGATAGTCTCCAGTATCTGGAATACACTAGCACAGGGGTCTTCAAACTCCGCTCTTTTAAGACTCATGGACTTCAACTCCCAGAATTCCTCAGCCAGCGTGTCTGGCTGAGGAATTCTGGAAGTTGAAGTCCATGAGTCATAAAAGGGCCGAGTTTGAAGACTTCTGCACTAGTAAAATAAAAAACTTTAGGCAATAGTCCTTAAATTTTGTAATGGTGAGTTTTCATGATGTGCCTCTGACACATTTTTCTTCCCAGTTCTGTTCTATGACAATAGACAGATCTGATTTTTAAAAAAATTAAGAGGAAAACTGCTATGATATTAATACACTCATCCTGTTTATATATCAATAATAATAATGGGACCGTAAAATAGAGAAACCTAAGAGAAAATGAAGAAACTAAAGTGCTCTGGGATTTAGAATTCAAACAGATGGGCACCTGCCACATAACACCCCAGACTTAACCATTGTTGATAAGAAAAAATTCTGAATAGTCGATGTGGCAATACCTAGAAACATCAGAATAGAAGAAAAAGAACTGGAAAAAATTACAAATAGAAGTCTGTGTCTGTGGAAAAGATAACACCAATAGTGATAGGTGCCTTGAGTGCAATCCCAAAACAACTGGAGTACCACTTGAATACCATTGGCACTGACAAACTCACCATCAGTTAATTGCAAAAGGCAGCCTGGAATGGCTTACATCCTGTGACGATACCTTTAACACCCTCAAACATCTACCTATCCCAGATCCTTGGGAAGGACTTGATAGATGTATAAAAATAGCAAATCCCCTCCGAACATCTGGCTGACTGTGTAATGAACCACAGAGTAGATAATATTTAATTGCTACTTCCAAATAAAATAAGTAGTTTAGGGAAAACTTGGAATGCAATTTACTTTAAACATCACAGACTATCTGCCTCAAACTAAGGGAAATTAGGTAATATATAAAGAATAGCTTTGCACATGATTGTAATTTTGAGATATTTACAAAGATGGCAATTTACAACCACCAAACTTGGCACCTGAACATGAATAATTGTTATTAAGAGAAATGGAGCATTAGCCCTTATAATAACCAGGAATAATCATAATCAGGCATATACCCTGCTGACTTTCTGTCTGCAAAGAACACTGAAGGTTAAACTAACGAATACACAAAAATAGAGCTAAAGTATAACAAGTAAATTGAAAGGTAAATAGTTGCCTTGGAAAGCAATGACATTTTTGGCTCCTCTTCTGAAATACAGTATGAGACAGGAGGTACTAACTAAACGCAAGTCCTGAAAGAGTTTATTCTATAACAAAGAAACAAAACAAAAATGTTTTTTTCTTTGTGACAGATAAATAAGATAATGGACAAAACCAGAAGGGCTTCTTCTGCAGATCCTAATGGACAAATAAGATCATAACATGAAAAACTGCCCCCTTTAATCTGCTTTTTAGGGCTTAAAGATTCACCAGTACTTTAAATTGTGCTTGTGGCAATCACTGCAGATCTTCAACACACACACAAAATATGATTTCTGTACTTTGCACTGACTAGTAACCTACTGCTGTATGAGCTCCATCTGTAGAAAAATCAGCTGTGTCGGAACAGTTACAGGTCCAACATAATATGGGAAAGTTCTGTTAATATCATTGCAGATATGATACCAATTTTCTCACTAATGTAATAAAGCAAATATCAGATCAGTTTTCCACAATCATATATTGTATCATAAAGGTAAACGTTTCCCATGTCCTGTCATTTCCAACTCTAGGGGGTGGTGGTCCTCTCTGTTTCTTAGCCAAGGGAGCCAGCGTTATCCAAAGATATTTCCATGGTCACGTGGCTGGCATGACTATATGCCAAGGCACACGGAACACTGTTACCTTCCCACTGAAGTGGTACCTATTTATCTACTCACATCTGCATGCTTTCGAACTGCTAGGTGGGCAGGAGCTCACCCCATAGTGTGGCACTTGGGTCTCAAACTCCCGGCTTTCAGCCTTCCAGCTGACAAGCTCAGCATCTTTAACTGCTGAGTCACTGTGACCCTTATATCATATCCTATCTCATATCATATCCTATCCTATCTCATAGCTTAGCATATCTCAATGATTTCATGCTGCTAGTAGTTTATTCTTCCCAAACCTAGCTCTGTTAGCCCTGAAAAACAGAAAACATTTTTCTATGTATTAAACATTAAAACATAATTGAGTTGTAGATTGGGTGCTTATTTGAAAATATTGTTTTTGTTGCTTATGACTTGTGCTGTGTTGGTAGAAATTCTAGCCCACTGAATAACACCAAACAACAAGTTGAAATTAGACAGAGATTTATTGGATACAATGGTTTGCAAAGCGTGGTGGACTCCAAATAAATATTTGAGCCACACCTAGTCACAGCGAAAGCACACATTATATACATTCTATCCCGATGCCTTGGCCCCTCCTCTGAGGTTACAATCTTATCAGAGCCGCCTAAACAAAATACATTATCCCTGCCCCTTACTATTTTGCTTCACCTATTCCCTTATATGTACTTTATCATGAAATCCTATAGCTCAGTGTGGAAATCCTATAGCCTACGTGCAGAACTCTTACAAGGTAC
>NW_015387926.1:417259-438555 GCF_001527695.2 Protobothrops mucrosquamatus | reverse complement strand
TGCTTCACCTATTCCCTTATATGTACTTTATCATGAAATCCTATAGCTCAGTGTGGAAATCCTATAGCCTACGTGCAGAACTCTTACAAGGTACGTGTACATGTAGAAATTGTGTAGAAATCTTGCAGTCTACGTGTAGAAATTTTGTGTAGAAATCTTACTGTCTGCGTGTAGAAATTTTACAGAGTACGTGTCACTTTACTTTACTTTTTATTCTAAAATTTTATTCCTAACATGCTGTGAACCAAATCAATCATTATAACAATTCTATGTACTTGTATATATTGTTAACTGTATGCAACATGAATGAGGTTATATTATGTTAATTTTGGCAGAAATTTTGAAAATACAAGTCACTGGAAGTAAAACATATGGATAGCAGTGGGTTTTTAAGGCACCAAATTTCTTCCAAATACATGTGTTGATTTTCAGCAGTTCTGATAATATTAAATAGAAAATGAACAATTATTCTTTGGTAATTAAAGCAGTAGCTGGTAAAGTATATAAGGAATACAAGCGTGGAAAACATGACGTCAAGCAAGGGAGACCATCACACACCAGTTTCCAAAATTAGCAAGAGTCAATAAAATAACAGCTTAATGACTTCTAAAAATAGTTGCTGCCTAGTTATTGAGTATCGTGACCTACATTAAATCCGGAATCTATTTCCTGTGACTAGTAGCATAAATCACATGTATTTATATTCTGTTTGGGATTCTTTGGGATTAGCAGTGAGCTTTTAGGCCTGACCTTGAAAGGTCTTCTTATAAGTGTCCAAATTGTACTTCATACAGCATACATACAGGTATCACACATTTTTACTGTACTGGAAATAGTTAAAACAAGAGTGTAGTAGGATCTAGGGCTAGGCATACAATTAAAGAACAATGAAATAAAGCCAAACACTGAATTATTTTATTGGAAACAAAAATTCACAAACAGACAATCTCAGAATTTCAATAATAACAACAATAATAATTTCAGACATCAGTACATCAGTAATAATTTCCAGATTCTCAGTTGTTGCTAAGTCTTTAATTAGTAGGATTTACTTTAAGTAGATAAATATACATGAACTTAATAATATACTGTACATATTATTTATGTGTAGCTAGTCCCTTACAGCTATTTATATAGTGATTTTTTCAAAATTACACAGGCGCTGAAAACGTGGCTTATGGCAGTTTATGCACTTATGGCTATTGCAACATCCCCATGGTCATGGTGATCATAATTCGGACACTTGGCAACCAGCATGTCTTTATGATGGTTGTAGTGGCCCAGGATGATATGATCACCATTTGTGACCTTCCCACTGGCTTCCAAGGAGCAAACTCAATGGGAAAAGCCAGATTCGGACTATGAGATTTGCTTAATACTTAGGGAAAAAGAGATCATAAAATTGGGTGTGCTCATGTGATGACTTAATAATTGCATCACTTAGCTATGGAGGTTCCAGTCACTATTATTGTAAGTCAAGGACTATTCATATATAGATACCTATATAGTGTTCTTTGATGTAAAAATCATTTGTTGGTGTCTTCTTCTGGATTTTTTTTTTTAACTTCTTGGACTACAACCCTGGGATGGCTCCCCTCCAAGTACTAAATCCAACACTACTTAGCTTTTTCAATCAACCAAGGTTGAATAACTTGCTATTGACTGTATACTTAACAGTGACATTCCTATTTATAACCATATTTATTCATTTATATTTGCATCAATTCTTCTGTTTTTAATCTGAGTTTATTCAAGTTAATTACTACTTTATTTATAAAATTTATTGGCCACCCATCTTGGTACAATCACATGGTACCTTTATTGATTCTTAGATAGACAGCTTTAGAATAAAATACAGAAATTAGTAATTTGATAAGTGAAAGTAAATGTGAAAGCAAAATTCAATAACAGCCTTTATTTTAACTGATCAGGCTGTATTGGTGTTACATAAACTATGTGTGTTGAACAGCATGTTGTTTCTGGAATCAAAATAATCAGCAGAGGAATGTGTTGGTGAATATATTATCTGATATTTCATTTCATTTAAAAATGATGACATAAATTTGAAACATCTTAATTTTTTTATTCTTCATTATTCAGGTAAGATTAGATGTCTTAAGTTTTGTTGTCTCTTGTACTTCACTACTGAATATGATTACATGATTTAAAGTATAATTATTTTCAGATGATTGCTTTCATGGTTGTAGCAATTATAAAGCATAATTTATTCATAGTGTTTTTATGTTTCCTTTCAAAACCTGTTTCTCCAGGCTAGTATTTCCAGAATAAGCAGATTTTTAAGAAAAATCAAGCATAATATCATTGTTGTCTCCATCATTGTATATTCACTCCAAATCATTGCGACTAAAGGTTCTATAGTTGGCACATCACTAACCTATGGTTTAGTTATTCAAACATAGTTTATTTAATAAACTATAGTTGGGGGAGCTGCACAACATGCTAAGGGGACACAAAAATATGTTATGACTTGAATAGGGGGCTGCTACTAAGAAGACATGCATATAGTCTTTGGTGCAGTTATCTATTTCAACAAAATATACTGTAAATACTGATAATCTTTCATGGTAACAGGTTAAATTTCTTTTAGTAAGAATTATTGAATAATGTAATACCTGAGTTGGTTTTATCTAAACAGTAGGTGTTGTCAATATTTTCCCGCACACAATAACTTCATGCATACTGAAGTAATTCAATTTACAGAGTTCACAGACACAGCAAGCCATAATCTAGCCCACATGTCTCATTTATACAACTAACTTCATACCATCATGCCCACCAATTGTTCATTCCTATCAGCCATTATCTTGTGTGGAATGGAATAAGCAGGGTGCTTGGGCAAAGAGTGCATGGTTGTAAGAAAGGCTTCTTAGAATTGTATTATTTTAAAATAAGTTCAGAACAGTTAGCGGTCTTCTCCAATAGGTAAATGTCTTGTGGATTAGTTGCAGCTGATTTAGTACAGTTTTCCAAATGTATAGACATATTTCTTTTATAGCAGATGAACCTACTTAAGAAAAGTTAGTTATAGTCCTCAAATATTTAATATTGATAAAAGACAATCCTCTTTATCTCAGATTGGCCTAACTTTAGTTAATGTTAACATGTCTGTAGGGTTTTTTGGGTGACATCTGGAATGATCATCTGGATTTTTGCAACTCAGATCTGGCAGGTTGGTGAAACCATGTGAGGGTACCCAGGCACTTAGGCTACCCAACTGCAAGCATCTGGCAAAAATCCATTATCAGGAACCACTGAAAATGTGATTTCCAGTTGGAAAAATGTTCTTCTTTTGTGCTGTTTCAGCTTGGATTCATTGTGGAACATTAACATTGTGGAACATTAACATTAACATTTAACAGAGGGATAGAATCAAGATCACGTGAAGTATTAATACCACTTTACAATGCCTTGGTAAGGCCACACTTGGAATACTACATCCAGTTTTGGTCACCACGATGTAAAAAAAGATGTTGAGACTCTAGAAAGAGTATAGAGAAGAGCAACAAAGATGATTAGGGGACTGGAGGCTAAAACATATAAGGAATGGTTGCTGGAATTGGGTATGTCTAGTTTAACGAAGAGAAGGATGAGGGGGGACATGATAGCAGTGTTCCAATATCTCAGGGGCTGCCACAGAGAAGAGGGAGTCAAGCTATTTTTCAAATCGCCTGAAGGCAGGACAAGAAGCAATGGATGGAAACTAACCAAAGCGAGAAGCAACCTAGAACTAAGGAGAAACTTCCTGACAGTTAGAACAATTAACCAGTGGAACAACCTGCCTCCAGAAGCGGTGAATGCTCCAACACTGGAAGTTTTTAAGAAGAAACTGGACAGCCATTTGTCCAAAATGGTATAGGATTACCTGCCTGAGCAGGGGGTTGGACTTGATGACCTCCAAGGTCCCTTCCAACTTTATTATTATTATTATTATTATTATTATTATTATTATTATTATTATTAGCAGTAATTCTGAAGGCACAGCCCTTCAGAAGTGATAAGATAGGTTTCATATTTCACATGCTGTCACTTGCCTGAAGATGATGAAAATTATTTACTTTCAAGGGCCTTTATTAAAAGAACAGTCTCAAGAAATACTGGAAAGTGATAAAAACAGGTTTTAATTCATTGTTTGTTAGGCTCTTCTGGAAGGCCTATTTGTTATTTTTATTGCTATAATTGTGGTAGTGATGATTATTACTATTATTATTGTACTTAATCCAGATGCATTTGGACAAGCTTATGGAATTCAAGCTTATGAACTTTTCATTCTGCAAAGTATCATTCAGGCAAACAATTTCTAAATCTTTTCTTGTCTCATGAGTGAATGTTCTAATTTTGTTATTGCTATTAAAAGCAAGAATTTTTTTAAAAAAAATCATTTGAAAACATTTTTCCAAGTCATAATTTGTTTCCAATAGTCTTCTTCTTGGTGTTGATAGAATTTTGTAAATAATAATGAGCTTTCTCCCCATTTTCATGGAGTTCATTAAGTCAGTGAAATATGCTAATCATTACATTAAGTACCTTTGGAATGTACGTTATTGGTCACTGGGAAATTCATTCCTGTAATGTTTAACTTCTTCTTCTGCAATTATTCTTTATTAGGCGTTCAGGAGGTGTCAAAGCAAATCTGCCATATATGTACCAGGAAAGGGTGATTTTTCAGAAGAATCCCCAACAAAGATCCCAACAGAATTGTTAGGGTACTGTGGACACTGAAATGGAAAGCATGGCATTTCAGCTGCTGGGCTTTTTTTTTTGAGTCTTCTTGGCTTAGCTGGAACCATCACTGCAACCATCTTGCCTCACTGGTGGGACAGCGCTCATGTGGGAACCAATATCATCACAGCCGTCGCATACATAAAGGGTCTCTGGATGGAATGTGTTTGGCAGAGTACTGGGATCTCCCAGTGTCAGTTCCATCATTCACCGCTTGCTTTGCCTCGCAACCTTCAAGCAGCCCGGGCCATGATGGTGATATCGTGCATTCTTTCAGCTCTAGCCTGTGTGACTGCTGTTATTGGCATGAAGTGTACCCAATGTGCTAAAGGGTCCTCCTCCACCAAAAACATCTTTGCTGTCCTAGGTGGCATCCTTTTCATACTGGCTGGAATTGTGTGTCTCATCCCTGTTTCTTGGACGACAAATGTTGTGGTGACTAATTTCTACAACCCAATGTTGCCCGATGGGATTAAATATGAGATTGGGCATGCCCTTTACCTTGGCTTTGTGTGTGCTTCACTGAGTATAATTGGTGGAATAATCTTGTGTGCTTCGTGTCAGCAGGGGGAGAATGACATAAATTCCCAACAACAATCAAGAAGTGCAAGATTAGCTCCATCCTCCAGACCACCAATGGCTTACAAGTCAAATCACAGTCCTTCACAAGCATCTGCTTCTTACAATGGTTACAGGTTAAATGATTATGTATAAATTCTGTGGGACTTCTCTTAAGTATATGTTGCTGTCGGTGTTTCTCTAAATATGTTTGTATATGTGTATATAAATTATGTTATTACATCTATGATGTTTGTGGTATTATCAATGTACTATAATTTCCATGTACTGTTTATTACTATTTTACTTTTCATATAATTAATGCAATTTTAAAAAAAGTTGTTTTGAAGCTTGAAATTAGAATAAGTAGCTTTTTTCTAGAGAAAGACTGCAAATATTTACAAAAAACGGTTTCTGATTTCAGAGACAGGCTGCTGAGCACAAGAGTTCCAGACTGTGGAACTGTATCAAGGCACACTTGGTACAAAAAGGTCCAGATGTGTTGTTATTTTAGTAGCGATCATTCAAAGTAGTCTCATACTAAGTATTTTGATCATGTAAATAGATAATTTTGTATTTGTACTTCATTGTATACTTACAGGATATTTTGACAAATGTGTATTTGTGTGTATCTGATTCTAAGACATGAACAGAGACAAAGAAAACAAAGCTGTGTAATAGCTCTGTCCTTTGTATTGGTTTCCTATCAGTCATGCAATGTAAGGCAGGAAATGTGGATGTAAGGTTAATTTGGCTATGACATTGACCACCAGGATTGAATTTAAAAGTGTTATGATTCCATTTCAATAGCCTTTTGACTCCATTTCCTTGTAAATGGGAAATTCTCATTTAAATTGTAAATTTAATTGTAAAGGCAATTTTCATTTCCTTGCAAATGAGAAAATTTGCCTCTTCTATATATAATTGACAATGTGCAATGGTTAGTATATGGGAGAGTGTCATCTCAAACTATATTAGGAAGTTGAAAAAGCAACCCGGAAGAATGCAGTAACAAACCTGTATGATTGTCAAGAACAGTAGACAGATATGTTCATGTGAATGTAGTCACTAGGACTTGAGCATGACTCAAGATATTGAGGAGGAGGAGGTGGAAGAGGCAGAAGATAGGGTGACTTGATGGAAAAACAGGCTCCTTTCTATTGTTTACCACAATGAACCAATTATGATTTTGGTCAATCTCTTTCTTCAAAGGTAAACTTATTTCCCTTCACTTTTGTCTTTAGTCGCTGCACATGATAATCTCTAGCAGTACTATAATTTGATTAGCATATGCTATTAAGGCTGAGTGTGATTGATTGATTGATTGATTGATTGATTTTGTATGCTCTCCAGGAAGAACTTCATGCTCTGTGGGAGAACCTTGCCAGTTTCCAGGCACTGGGTTGCTATTTCTACATTACCTGTTTCACATACACACACACACACACACACACACACACAAATGGTGATGTCCCCTAGTAGTTTTGTGTATATGTTATAGAGAATTGGAGAAACTCCCAAGATACAACAAAAAAAGTAAATATTTCTGGTTTAATTTTTCATCTCTTCCCTGACTGGAACCACCCATTCTGGGAGAACAGTTTCTGCAAGATAGTGCCCCCCCCAGTTCATTAGAGACAGTCCCAAAGGATGCCATTGTTGAAGGTATCAAAAACCAGAAAGGTCAAGGAGGACCAGAAGGGTTGTACTTCCCTTTGCGTGACAAATGTAGTTTCCTGTTGTATCCTGACCTGAAATATGCAGCATGACTCCAAATAATCTGCTTTCTCTAAGACTGAGTTGTACCACTTTCTGTACAACCGGTCCTAGAGAAAAGGGAAATAGTTATACTTTCCTGTCCTCTTGAATGTTGCCATACAATTCAAACGTTATGAATAATCATGCCTATTAATAATTTTTTTTCATTATGTTTCTTCTTAGCCCTTGATAATGTTTATGTAAGAAACATAATTAGTTGATATAGCTAAGTCCTATGCTTATTATAGTTTATTTTCAAAACAAAAGACATGGCTTTCTATTTAGAGCTTCTTTTTTCAACCTGCTACGTTCAGATTCGTAAAAACTAAAAATTCCAGAATTCTTAGTCAGAGGCCTTGCTGACATCATAAGGAGGCACATGAAATTGGAAAGGGATGGTTTATAGCAAGATGATTGCAATCCATGGCATATGCTAAAGCTGTATTTGTGGGGGCATTTATATTAGTATATGAAAACAAGCCATTATTATTTCTTTTGTATTAGTTGTTCATGGGGAATTGGACATGGGATAAAAAAATTAAAATTTCAGCTTGAAAAATATTGTAGTTATATCCTTTAAAAAAAAAAGCAACATGAAAATTCATTATTTAAGGAATAAAACTGTTTTTACCTACAGGTCATATGCTAGAAATCCTATAGTTAGTACTATATATTTCAAATGTAGTTGAAATAGATTATTAACATGAGCAATGATGAGAAAATGATGAGAAAGGTACTTTGGATTATACTTGCTTTCCTCCTTCTGAAGTAATAAATCTATAAAAGCTCTGACATTTTTCCAGAATAAACTGTTGTGAATTATTATAAAACAGTGACATCAAATGGCCAAATTGTGTATAACATTACACTGCCAGTATCTGAATATTTTTCAAAACCTGAGCTAATATGCTACATATTTCCTGTTGTTTATTTATTTACACACACACACACACTGAATACAAGCAGCATGTCTGCACTTTATTTGTAGTCTAAGGCAAATTGCATTTCCACACAGCAGTTCAAATTGCTAAAATGATTTCTAGTGGAATTCATATTGGGAATGAGACTGATGAGACTTGGATTAATATGAATTAATTAAATTAATATGAATTAATTTAAATTAGCAAAACCCACTAATTTAAATGATTATGAAGTACAATTTGGTGAAGTATTATTTTTAGCTTCATTTTTACAGCTTAGAAAATATTAACCTAATTGGAGCTACTTACTTCAGGTAACCCTTTAATATATTTATTCTAGTACTAGCTGTACCCGGCCATGCGTTGCTTTTACGTCCAACATATGGCGCTATTTTTCAAAAAAAGCATGTTTTTACCTGTCACAGGTGTGACATCTATATAATAGTAGGTATATAAAAACACGCGCGTATTCGAATGCAACGTTGTGTCAAAATTTCAAAGCAATCGGTGAAGAACTTTTGGAGAGTTAAGATTTTGAACAAACAAACATTTACATTTTTATTTATATAGATTTAACATCAAGCTGTATTTTCAGAATTCCTTGTTTCCTCTGTAACTTTCAAGCTGTTCCAGGGGATTAAAGGGAGGGAAGACTCTTTTGAGACAGCATGGCGATCTCAGAAGGGAGATAAACTGGTAAAAACTATTCTCTCCTGTTCATACTAAGGTCTTCCACTAACCCTGGATATGACCTAGAATTAGCTTAAGTACAAAATAAGACAATTACATAAAAAGTGGGCTTTTTAAAAAAATGATTTCAATTCATCCAAGATTCAGTAGAAATCTAAACAAAGTGGCATGATTACTACAAATCTATAGGTCCAAGATTTTATCCACACCTTTTCTTCAAAGGATTTGAGGACTGGACAGATGCAAGATTATTAAAGAGAGAGCCAAATTAGAATTAAGGATTCCATGACAGTGAGAACAATTTATCAGTGGAACAGCTTTACTGGAGGTTTTCAAAAAAGAGATTAGATAATTTGTCCAGAATGGTACAAGGTCTTCTGCTTGAGCAAAGGGTTGGACTAGAGCAAGGGTCCCCAACCTTGGCAACTTTAGGACTTGTGGACCTCAACTCCCAGAATTCCTCAGCCAGCAAAGCTTTGTTTTTAATTAAATCTGAGATGACCATTTTTTAAAAAGCAAATTACTAAAACGAACACCAGAGGATACAGATAAAAGTGTGAATGTTAATGTTAAATATTCTGCTCTATATAACTATGGGAACAGTTGAAACAGTTTTCTTACAACATAATCTTTAAAATTAGAAATTTATAACTTTTTAAAACAATGTACCCATTGCCCACACATAAACAAATTTATATCACATAGACATTTGAAGACTTCTTTTTAATGAGCTTGGATACAATGAATGTAGAAAATTTAAGTAGTGAAGGCTTTCAAACTTAAATCCAACTTCTAATCTCTGGTACATTTTTCTTGGTGTGTAAGGAAAACATTCAGATTTACTGATACTTTCATTTAACTAATGTAGGGCAGCTAAGTAATCAACTGCCCACCTTAAAGATTTGAAAGAGAGAAGGAATATATTAGTTTACAAATGTTATACTGTGTCAATTAGCTAAATAATTAAGTAAATGCCAATTGAAAAGCAATGATTTCTCTACCAGATACAGAGCCAAGAAAACAGAACACATATGCCTTTCTCATATAATCTGTAAATCCTTATTGGTCCATTATGTAGCCAATACTTTGCTTAAAATGTCTAAAAAACACTGATGCATTTTCTTCCTCACCACAAAGTCATGTTTTATAATGGCAAATGCCATTCTGAGTAAACCTCTTTCACAGAGTACGGTAACTGTGTTGTAGAAAAAGGTCCCCAACGTAATAAAGCATTTCGATGGATTTATATTTTGTTTTCATTTTCAGGAAATCCAATTATGGAGTTTCATCCATTCTTAGTCGCTTAGGTGATGGTGGATTTTGTAATTGGTCTTCAGGTGGTGATGGTCTCTCTGAAATATTGAAGAATTCAAGAAATGTTTTAGTATTTTAAAAACCTGGACTGATGACGTATATATTCTTTATAACGCTATCTCTGCATGGGTTGTTCAACCAGAATGAGCAGCGTCAAATTATGACCAATAGAGATAAAATCAATTTACTTAGTAATTGTTTTACAATAACATCTGAATAAATTATCAACAATAAGGTATTTTACCATGCTGAGTTGTATTTCTGGAAGAATCTGGAGTAGCTGCTTTTAGAGGAATCAATGCAACTCTCCTAAGAACAAGAACAAAACCATGGCACATTAGAAGATATGCAAGTGTGTTTTTCTCCTACCTGCTTTCTTTAGTAATGCGTTTCTCCTTCAACTTTCCTTCCCTTTTCTCCTTGTTTCTCCTGACTCTTCCACCTTAGAGCTATCATTCCTGGAAGCCTGTTTATTTCTTGATTCCAAATTGTAACGTTAAACTTACCTTGGTGACTTACTCCATGCTTGTAGAGTATTCAATGTAACCCTCCTGGATTGGTTTACTTTTGATGTGTGAACTGATGGCTGCCCAGATTTTTTATCTTCAGAAGATGACATGGAAATGTTTTTAACCGTAACAGGTATGGAGTACAAGTCTTTACTATTGGTTGGAGTCTGGCATGTAGCTGATGGTTCTCCAGACTTAAGACTGCCATCCACTGGTTTTGAAACTGGAGAGACAACACTTGGAGACTGACCCTTTTTAATTTTCTTTTCCGCTGTGCTAGGTGTTTTGATATTAATGGCTGGCTTCTCTTTCAATGGGATTCCAAGTTCACCTTCTTCAAATGTCACAAAAGAACAATATCCATCCGTAGAAGAAATAGCAAGAAATGATCCATCACTAGACCTGGCATATTTTATGGGGAAAAAGTAGATAAAAACTCAGCTCTGATTACTTTCAAGTAACAAAAATATACACATAAAACTCTGGAAAATTACTTGAATCTAATTGATATTTGTACCCAAGTGATCCATTCAGAATGAAAGCATAAATGGATTATAGTTAATGTCTAAAACTATTAAACATGGTACAATAATTGAACATATTATCATATTTAGCTAATAGGAAATGAGTAACCTCTACTTCAATTGCCTGACAAGGATCAAATTACATTGATTGATAAAAACAGAAATTGTTGATGATAAAAGCATGAGCAAGAAGTGAAATAACTTCAGAGTTCACTGCTGAAAAGCCTTTGAAGATTAGCAAGATTGCTTAATGTATTTTAATCCAGTTTTTAAAAAATAAAATAAATCAGCTAAGATTATAGGGAACCGATAGAAACCTATTTGATGTTTGTATAAAGTCTAAGTCAGAATTCTGTTCTCTTTTTCCTCATCCAATTAACATTTTGCTTTCATCTCAATAATTTTATGTTCATTTTATCCCATCCATTTTCTTCTTTTCTGTTGTTACTGCTGGAAGGAGGGAAAGAAAACATATTGGTGTTTCAGTGCTCATGTGTTCTGGTATGTGAGAGCAATTTGTATGCAAAAGAGAATATATCTGCATATAGAGATCAATTTATTAATAGAATATATTTAACAGGCAGCCAACCTGAATAGTTATTAATTCAATATTTTTGTACATATTGTGTCCTTTTCCAAAATGTCATTTCTGGATAAGAAGGAGGAAGATATAAGTGTGTGTGTGTGTGTGCGCGCGCGCGTGCGCGCATCCCACTGACATTTCTTGGGGTGGGAAGAAAACTGACAGGATATGTCTCAACTGGAGTTGGCAAGACTAATTTGACATGGTAGGAACCTGGGAATCACAAATTAAGGTTACCTTTTCCAATTAAATATGTTATTTAAGGCAGTGGTCCCCAACCTTTCCGGCTCAGCGGACAGGCAGTGGCGAGGGGAGAGGGAATGGTTTGGTGCATGTGCGTGCATACCACTTTCACAAATGCAGCTTAGTGCCCATGTGCGAGCACTCGCCACTTCTGCAGCTCGATTCTGAACAGACTTTGGCCCAGCACTGGGCCACGGACTGGGGGTTGCGGTCCTGAAGTCATTCTGAAGCCATACTACCATTGTTTATTTTGCCTAAGAACACCTTATTTGCAAAAATAATAAGTTACTTTTTCTTATATTTCTCTCTCTCTTATACATGCATGCATTTTTGCCAATACAGGTAGTCCCCGAGGTACGAGTCTAATAGAGCCTGCCCATTAGGCTCGTAATCGTCAAATGAATCAGACTTAATATTACAACATTTTAAAATCAAAATCATTAACTGAATCAAATGGGTCATTAAATGAACAAAGATTTGATTTACTATTTCTTCCAATGGCTGCCTGAAATGAGAGACTTTTCCTGCCACTGTTGCAGGCTGTTTCCAGCCACAAATCAGCTGTTTCCGGTTGGAAACAGTACTTGTAAACTACCTCCCAAGTAGGTAGTAGGATTTTTTTTAAAAAGCCATTTGTTGCTAGGCAGGGGGATGGAGAACTCTACAATTGCAGCTGCCACTAAAGTAAAGTGTCTCCAGTTTACAGAAATCTCCGATTGCTTTAAAACACACACACACAAACACTTGCCGGCCATTAGCTTAAGCATCTCCAGCCAGGCATGCAGAGGGAGATGGGGTGGAGTTTACAGAACTGTTGGCTTGCAACAGTAACTGAGATGGAAGGGACCTTGAGGTCATCTAGTCTAACCCACTGCTCTCACAAGAGAGAAAAGTACTATACTGTATTTCTGATAAATGCCTATCCAGACTCTTCTTAAAAGCCTCCAGTGAGAGAACACACACAACTTCTGGAGGCAATCTAAATTTAAAACCTTTTTTTTAAAAAAAACCAAAACTTCTCCTTATCAGGACAAGCCTCTCAGCCAAAATCCAAAATGGGGTTCCTTCCAGTAAGTTTTAGCAGAATCTCTGGTGGGTCTATGCTAGGGAAAGGAGGAGCAGCAGCCACATGCTATACGTTTCAGGCAAATGCAAACAATCAATCTTGCAAAATGCTGTACTTACAAAACAGTAAAAAGCAGAGCAATTCCCAAAGTAATTACAAACAATACAGTACAGTACTATAGAGTAACAAAAAATAATATTTTAAAATACTTACAGAAGTAATTCTAGCTCTCTACAAACCCAGTCCCCAAGCCCAACAAGCAGCAGATCTTCCACGCTGCTCCAGGAAAACAAGAACAAACGGTCCTACCGGCTGCAAAAATCTTGACCAGGCACAAAAAACAAAGTGAAACAAAACAAAAACCCACTTTCGGCTTTTTGTAGGCCTGAACTAGCCCAGGCAAGTCACAGAGTTAAAATGGCCACCGCAGCAGCCGAGACTGAATCCAAGTCACTTGGCTACAGAGGCCTGTTTTTGATCGCAATTTTGAATTTTTAATGTAAGTACCCTTTCTGAATAACCTTGTTTTTGTGAAATATCGCTAAATAAACACTCGTATCTGGGGATTACCTGTATTAAAAATACTTTATCAAACTGTGAAATTAGACAATATTTTTCTTGTTCATTTGGAAGAAAGGTAGTAAGAAACTCAACAGTATTAAGTATGCAAACTAAGACAGATTTTTACCACTAAAAAAGACAAATTACTTACCATGAAATGTCACTTAGAGTATGGTAATGTATGTTAGATACATAACCAAAAGGAAAGGTTTGCTGTGTATCATAGAAGAGCACAGAATCCTCTGAAGCAACAGCAAAAACCAACCGATAAGGCAGATTTGTTAGACCAATCTTTTGGGAAGTTTCTTCTATAACAACCAAAAATGTTTCTTATAAAAATCATACCTTACTGACAAGATTATAAACTACTACAGGATTCTCTTATATTTAAGAATGATTAGAGACAGAATTTGATTATTCTAAATTTTATTAAAATTTTATTATCAATTTGATTATTAATCACTGAGTAGAAGGAACTCTTATTCAGTATGGGATTTGAAATCTCTCTCTGAATATTATTACCAGCATCACAGTCTGGTTTGGAAGCATCACTGCTTCAGACAGGAAGGCGGTGCAGAGAGTAGTGAGAATGGCCGAAAGGATCATTGGCAGTTCCCTCCCTCCCATCCAGGACACAGCACAGAAGCGTTGCTTGAGCAGGGCCCGTAAGATCATCTGGGACACTACACATCCTCTTCACGACCTGTTTTCCTTGCTACCTTCTGGAGGAGGCTTCGTGGTATCCGAAGCAGAACATCCAGATACAGCCATAGTTTCATTCCATACAGCATTAACCCTGTGAACTCTCAAGCTTCCTCCTTCCGTTATATATTCAAGATGGACAGTATTTAATGTTTATTTGCTATGTATATGTTGGGGTGTGGGTCTATACATATGTTGTACATAGTATGTTTAGGTGTGTGTCATGTATGTGTTCACTTTGAGAGCGGGCAACTAAATTTCATTTTTGATCTGTGCCGTTGTGCCCACAGTAAAAAAAAATGACAATAAAGGTTATCTTATCTTATAAATAGAAAACAATTTACTGGCATTGAAAAATTTAAAGAATATTGAATTGCAACAACTTTTTGCATACATATATACATAAAAAAGATAAAGGAGTCTCTGCAGATTTTACTCCGTTAGTCGTTGCTGACTATAGGGGCGGTGCTCATCACTGTTTCAAGGCTATTGTGCCAGTGCACTCCAAAGACATTTTTGCGGTCATGTGGCCAGCATGACATCACGGAGCACTATTACTTCCCACCAAAGTGACACATATTTATCTACTCGCATTTGCATGCTTTCAAACTGCTAGGATGGCAGCAGCTGGGGCAAGAACAGGCACTCACCCTGTCGCATGGTGCTTGGGTCTCAAACCTGGGCTGCTAGCTTTCCAGACGACAAGCCCAGCATCTTAACCGCTGAGCTACCACATCGCCCCATATGTATGTATGTATGTATGTTAAATTTAGATTTTGCCGACAAAGAGTTAAAGGGAGACTAGTATAGCTATTTCAAGCTATTTAGTTCTCATCAGCTAGCCATACCCTTCTGAGATTTGAACCTGGGCCGCTTGCATGTTAGGCAGCTGTATTAACCTCTAAGACACAGGTTCTCCTCACTTCTGTCAGCTAACCAGGGAGGATACATAGTAAGTGTTTTCCGGTGAAACCGGTCTAATAGAACACCTTGTCTATTGCTATGATTACTTTTGCCTTTCAGCCCCAATCTAGGAGCGTTTTGTAGGCTAAAGTTACTACTTTGTCAGCAAAATCTAAATTTAACACAGAAATAGTTTATCGCAGTAGCGACTTTAGCCTGCAAAACGCTCTTAGATTGGGGCTGAAAGGCAAAAGTAATCATAGCAGTAGACCAGGTGTTCTATTAGACCGGTTTCACCGGAAAAACACTTAGTAGGTATTTGTGTGTATATATACACACACACAGACACACAAACAAACAATGATTTCCTATTATCGATGTAGAACAAGTCATAGCATAATTTAACTTGTTTTTATTGGTTACCACAATGTAACCATTTTAATTTTTATTTAATTTTAATTTTAAATATTCTTTTAAGATAAACTAATATAGACTTTAGGGGTTAGTGATATACTAAGTCAAATAAAATGAAACAGCATAAAACACAGTAATGATATATAGCAGAGAGCTGGAGATGACAAATAAGATTTGTGATTTTGCATTATAAAAGAGGAAGATGTAGAACAGAATATTCACTAGTTTAATTATATTTAATTTATTTTTAATAAACCTGCAATATAAACAACTATCTAACAGATTCAAAATACCTTTGTTACATGCAGATCTCAATTCAAAGTAGACAGGGCAGCAACGAACAGCTAATGTTGCCTTCCCAGGACAAGGTAGATGAGCAATGGGTCTAAAAAATAACAGCAGGTTTTAAAAATAAAAATAGAAATTACAGAATGCATTTAATATTTACATAAATATGGAGTTAATTCAGCCCTCACCTTTTCAGATTTTTTCTGGAGAAGACATAAGTAGTGTTCATTACATTTTCACCTGATTCCACACAGCCTGCTGAGAATATGAAAACAGTGCCAAAATGTCAGTTTTACAATGTTGGATAATGCCAAGTGTAATCAACATTGCCAATTTAAATAATTCGTATGTTTATATTTGCTTCAAATGTACATAGCCCATAATGAAGATTTGCATTATTGTTCTATTGAAAAGAATCTATTTTCTAATTTCTAATATCTATATCTAAGATACCTGTATATATTCATATTATACTTAAAGTGGTTTATAACACGTGACAACAGTTAGAAATGCATATCTTTGACCATGTATCTTCCTATTAGGACAAATTAAAAGAAGTTCATTAGAGGCACATTATTGAGAAAACATTCAACATGAAAGCAATTCATTCATAATTCATTACTACAAAAGAATAACATGTATAGGAGATGACAGCTATAGAAAATGCTCTTTTTAAAAGATGCAAAGGAACAGCCATATTCCAAAGGAACAGCCATACAGCAGAAATTTGTGGAACACTTTTGTTGAAACATGAAACTATATGTAACATTATTTTGCATAGCATCTTTTGGAATACTTATTAAATATACATATATAATTTAATTACATTTATAATTATATTTACTAATTGAGTTTGCTTTAAAATGTTTTTGCTTTTGCATTCAAGCAGAATCATAAGCGAAAGAAATCTAATTAGTTTAGAATCTCTTAATTTTGATAATTTGATATTGGCAAAAATTGAAGTTAAAAACATATAATTGTAAGTGGCCTAGGGTCACATTTGGCAAGATGGGTGGTACTTAATAAATAAATGAAATAAGAACCCAACAACAAGGTAATAAACTGAGTAATTCTCGGCCCAATACACTCTGTCTGTCTGTCTGTCTGCCTGCCTGCCTGCCTGCCCATCCATCCGTCCATCCATCTATACCAAATTTATATAGCCACACAACTCACACACAGTGACCCTGTACAACATTAAAAATCTACAGTTAAAAACCCACAATTTAAATACTCCCCTTTGAACTCAAAAGAAATATAAATACTTTTTGTGCATTTGGAAGTTGAGGAATTAAAGAGCAAAATCCAATCTCCCCAAAATATTTCACATTTGTAATGCAGGCCTTGACGACAAAAGTCATGTTTCTGATTTAGAGTAATCAAAATAATAAAAAATGTCAGCATGCCTCACATTACATGCTAACATGAACAGTTGTTTTTTTTCCAAAATGCTCAGAGACCCATGACCTCTACAGAACTGTATGAAATAACGAAAGTAAAACTGCTTACCAGGAACCAGAAGTAGAGAACCATCAGGAGTAAAAGTCAATCTCCGGAAAAAGGACTTCATGCTGTCATCGTGAAACATTCTATAACTTTTCACCTGAATTTTTTTTAACAATGATAAAATAATTCTGTTCAATACCAATTGCTGCACGAACGAACACAGTGATTTTGGATATTTTTATTCAGAAAGTCATAGTCTAGTTTACACTGTGATCATAATCTGCTGCTAAATTCCAATTCTATCAAAGAGACTTGCAATCCAGTAATATCTGGGGATTACTTATAAATAATGTCTCAATCTTTAAGAAATTATTCTTTTTTACATGTATCTATGCATTTTTAATTTATGCTTACTGAATCTATAGATCTGCCTTGTCAGATAGGAAAACAACGTACAAATATAGCAACAACCTTTAAAACAATCTGATTTAGAACTTACTCAATATCTTCCTGTTTTTCGTCTTTTTTTAAGTTGATTTAATTCAGTGGATAATTTCATATATTAAAAAAAAATCAAAATGAAACAAATCCAGTTTACCAATTCTGGGATTCTCGCAGAGAATATGATTGGGAACTTTCACAAGATGGTAGCTGGGAAATCTTGCTAGTCACAAAATTAAAATGCACTTGTATTGCTAACTATTCCCCCACCCCCCTATATTTCTTTTTTTCCTGGGAAAATAGGTACACTTTCAAACAAAGTACTGGACTATAGCTGCTCATTTTTAATTTTTGAGAAAGCTCATTAGCTCATATGGTGGCTAAAGACATCTTGGAAATAAATATAATTCAGTCAAATTGTTTTATAGCATGCCAGGCACTTTTAATAAAAATAGCTTTAAAGATGTAAAAAGATGTGAAAGCTTTGTAGGTTCCAATGAAAGGTAATGTATATGAAGGCCCACGGACACTTGCAAGACTCATGCTAGGAAACCCAGTTGTGAAGCAAAGGCATAAGAGGAATTTTTAATCAGTTAACTACATGTTACTAACTACTAAAAAAATTGAGTGAAACAATCTTGAATTGAGTATGATATACCACATACTTCTGATATTTTACTGTTTATACATGTGGATCCCATATCTAGTTATAGGCATGGTGGTGACAGCAATCATGTCTAAATGTTCAGAATATCATAGGAGCAGAAGCAACTTGAGAGTCTTCTGGCTCCATCCCTGCCCATGGGTAGGAAGCCTCAACCATCTTAGACAAATAGCTGCCCAACATTGATGAAGTCCCCACAACTGATGAAGTCCCCATAACTCCAGAAAGCAGACTGTTCCACTACTTAACAGCTCCTATAATCAATAAAGAATTCCTTATTGAATTTCATTTCCTCTCTGTAAAGCTTGATCCACTTGTTTTTTGCCCTTCATCTATGGATATACCAGCACTGCCACCAGCCTAGTATTGCCTGTCTTGTATTTGTGCATCTGATTTTTCCTGCCGAAGTGCAGAATATTATATTTCTCACTGCTGAATTGGATTTTTATTGAAAAAGGCAAAAGGTTCAAGTGTCTCCAAACCCTTTTCAATTTTCACCCTGTTTTCTGAGATATTAGCAATCATCATCAGCTGTATTTCATCTGGAGATTTGCTGACCATCCCTTCTATCTCCTTGTCTAAGTTACTTATAAAAATGTTGAATACCTGGCCCAGGACAGAACCCTGAGGTTCCTACTACGTAACTCTCTTCATACAGATATAGTAGATCCATTAAGGACACATGATGGGAATATTTGTTCAAACAATTCTGAATCCATCTAGTAATCAGACCATCCATCCCATTTCATTAATTAGGAAGCTATAGTCAACTTTATCATATGCATTATTGAAGTCTTGGTACACTATATTCAAAGCATTCCCTTGATCTGCTGATCTAGTCATTGTATCAGAAAAAAATCAATAAGATTAATCTGGCACAATCTATTTTTAATAAAACCATCCTGTATTTAGTGAAGATCTTATCCCTTTCTAAATGTTTACAAAGCCACAACTTGATTATCTTTTTCTAAATATTTCCCAGCTATTGATGTAAAGCTGATTGATCTGCAGCTTTCTGGGTCAATTTTTTTCGCCCTTAAAAAAGATTATAATACAATCTTTTTCTGCAAATCCCCTGCACTCCAAGATTACCCTCAGATAATATTCACCAGTTCCTTTAACACCCTGACATGTAATCTGCCAGGCTCCAGTGACATGAATTCATTCAAAACAGCTTCTCTTCCCCACATCATTGTCCAGCTGGAGTGGTTTAGAATGAAAGAAGTTTCTTTTGGAAGGCTATATTACTATCTGAAATTAGGACAATAATGTAGAATGGAAGATAAAAAGGAGACCTAGTCTCTGAAAATTCTCATTCCTTTTTGGTCTCCTCACTTCTGCTCTCTTTTGGGGCAAAAATGAAGGGCAAAATCTGTTAATTAGAAGCAATGATGAAAATATTCTTCAGTGTATATTTTCAGTGATAAAGAGTATAAATACACTGATATTTATTTATCATACAAATATTATCAAAATATTTAAATATTTTTAATATTTCAGAACTATAGCTAGAAAGAGTTTTAATTAATTCTGACCTCTCCTTCAGAGCCTCCTCCTGATAACATTTTAGTAACATTGAATGCCACTCTCTTGGTCTGTGTGTTATACACTCTCAGTATCCTACATAAAAGAAAAGTATTAATTACAAACATTGAATTAAGTAACTGCATGGTGATAAAAATGCCTGCGTTCTAAAGCTTTTCTAGAAAAAACACTAGTATCAATTTCAATGTTCTACAATTAGGCTTGTACATTGATTTGGATTTGATTTGGAAGGATGTGCAGAAGTATAAACGTAGTACTAGACCATGACTCATTAAGACAGGCCATATTTCTAGGCATACATGGCTGCAGTGGAAGCTTGTCTTCCGCAACTGTACAATTATGAAAAAAGATGAAGTTGTCTGAATAAGTTGGAGATAGCTCCTGTGCATCTTGAAGCATCTCGGCTAAATCAAAACCAAAGCCTTGTGCAACACTAATAGCTACAATACCATTTAGTACAGATCTATACAATTTTTGTTTAGGAACAATATAATAATACAGTAATATTTAAAGGAAATTGATGCATAAGATTACTGTATTATATCTGAGAGTTATTTCCAATGATCTTTGAATATATATATATCTGAATAGAACAAGTACATAATTTTTTTAATATTAGAAAAAAACCTAAACTTTATTGGTGCATAGCAGCACATAAAACAAAAGATTCTATGGCCTCTAGCCTGGATTACTATGGACCATTAGATATATTGCCTAACTGTTGTAAACACTTTTAAACAATGCAGAATCAATTAAAATAACAATCTCATATTCCAAGCAGTAAAAACGTACCTATCACAACTAAGAGTCGCAATGTACTGTCCTACAGGGTCCCATGTAACTCCTTGCACGTAACTTTTGTGTTCATTGAAAATAGAAACCTTTTGCCCTAGAAACAACACTAAGTTAGTTTTCAAAACAGTGAGACAAATAATTCTGTTTATAGCAATTTCCCTCATATCAATTTTTATAACCTATATTTTTTCTTTCCATTTTAGAAACTAATTAGAGAAATAAGTACAATAGACAATTTCATTTTTATGCAGTTAAAATCAATATGTACTCTTTAATGATATAAAAATAAACGGTATTATTATAAGCAATTAAATTGCATATTTGTTTTAAATAGGAGAGTCAGCAATCTAATAATTTTGAAATGCTCTTTGGTTGCAAATTTAATATTCTTAACACTAATACTTCTTTTTGCTGCTTCTAGCATATTATCCACATGTTGGAATATAGCATAAGTCACTCCATTTTGTTAACCTTCAGCAAGCTTAATAGTGCTTACGTGTTAGGTTGCAATTAGCAGCTGCAAACACGTAAGAACAGAGAACAAAGAGACAAGTCAAAAGAACTGTCTATGCAAGCTACTATATTATCGCTTCCTGATAAGACCTTCCAATGTGAACCACAATGGCAACTTT